>NW_024098565.1:0-1263 GCF_016545835.1 Crotalus tigris | reverse complement strand
GAGCGCAACTACGCTCAGATAGACAGGGAGGCTCTGGCTGTTGTTGCGGGAATTAAAAGAGTCCATGATTTTCTATATGGCAGGCAGTTCACGGTCTTCACTGACCATAAGCCTCTGCTGGGACTGTTTACCACACGTAAGCAGACTCCCCAAATCATTTTCCCTAGAATGCTTAGGTGGTCTATTTTTCTTTCTGCATATGATTTTTCTTTACTCCACAAGCCTGGGAAAGAAATGGGCCATGCTGATGGCCTCAGTAGATTGCCTCTGCCAGTAGTAGAAGCTGACCCTGCGCCAGCTGTCAACATTCTATCAATCCAAGCCTTGCCCGAGCTCCCTCTAGTGCCAGGGATGTTGCCGCTGAAACAGGTACAGATCACACACTTTCACGTGTCCGTTCCTGGGTTTTGTCTGGTTGGCCTGAGCACTGCCCTAGTCCTGAGTTTCAGAGTTTCTGGTCCAAAAAGAACGAGCTGTCCCTTTCTCAGGGTTGTCTGCTTTGGGGACACAGAGTTGTCATTCCCACCTCAATGAGGACTAGAGGTCTTAGAATCCCTCCACGCAGGGTCACCTGAATTGTTCGTATGAGGCTCTTGCACGAAGCCACTTGTTGGTGGACGGCTTAGATAAAAGATATTGAAGTAAGGTACACGCAGCCACCTGTGCCACGATCCGCCCAGAGATGCCCCAAGCTCCTCTATGTGCATAGTGGGAGGAAACACAGTCCCCATGGTCTAGGTGCACATTGGACTACGCTGGGCCCTTCTTCCAGGGCAGTTTTCTTGGGTCCTGGGTTGAAGCCATTTGCACAAAGGCTGAGTTTGTGCGGTATCCACCACCACTGCAAAGACTATTCAGGTACGGAGGGGGATTTTTGCTGCACACGGGCTGCCAGATGTCATTGTGTCCGACAACGGCCCTCAATTCACCTCCTCCGAATTCCCAGCTTTCTTACAGGCAAACCTGATTCGTCATGCCACATCTGCACCTTTTCACCCGTCCACCAACGGTATGGCTGAACGTATGGTGCGCATCGCAAAGGACGCCTTGAAGAGACTCACCTACGGGGACTGGCATCACAGGTTGGCTGACTTTCTCCTTTCTTATCGCACCACACCGTCCACTTCTAAAGGGAGAAGTCCAGCTGAACTTCGTTGGGGGCGCCAACTTACTACTAGACTTGACCGGTTGCATCCGGACAGACTGCCTTCATCTACCTCACTTCCTAGGGCACCTAGACAACTACTTGTGGGTGCCCCGGTT
>NW_024098564.1:0-44426 GCF_016545835.1 Crotalus tigris | reverse complement strand
TAATTCTGGCTGCACAGACCAAGCCTTAAGGACAAATGCATACAAAGTCAAAATTGAGAAGACAGCAACAGATAGTAAGTGCCGCCTATGCAAAGAAGCTGAAGAAACAGTAGACCACTTGGTAAGCTGTTGCAAGAAGATTGCACAAACTGATTACAAGCAGCGGCATGACAAAGTAGCAACAATGGTGCATTGGAAGATCTGCAAAAAATATCATTTGCCTGTAGCAAAAACTGGTGGGATCATAAAATAGAGAAAGTCATAGAAAATGATAAAATTAAACTGCTCTGGGACTTCAGAATTCAAACAGACAAGCACCTGCAACATAACACCCCAGACTTAACAATTGTCGATAAGAAAGACAAAAAAGTCTGGATAGTGGGACGTGGCAGTGCCTGGAGACAGCAGAATAGACGAGAAAGAACTGGAGAAGATAACAAAATACAAAGAACTACAAATAGAAATAGAAAGACTGTGGCAAAAGCAAGCAAGGGTAGTACCAATAGTAATAGGCTCCTTGGTCGCAATCCCAAAACAATGGAGCACCACGTGAACACCATTGGCATTGACAATTTTTGCATAAGGGTGGGGGGTTGTTTTTTTTTTCAAAAAAATTGCACAAAAAGGCGGCCTTACTAGGAACTGCTTCCATCCTGCGACGATACCTGTAATACCATCAAACATCCACATCTGCCTAACCCAGGTCCTGGGTAAGGCCTCGATAGGTAGACAAAATGCCAAATCCAGTCTGAACATCTGGCTGACTGTGCGATGATCCATAATAATAAAGTTGGAAGGGACCTTGGAGGTCATCTAGTCCAACCCCCTGCTCAGGCAGGAAACCCTATACCATTTCGGACAAATGGCTGTCCAGTCTCTTCTGAAAAACTTCCAGTGTTGGAGCATTCACTGCTTTCTGGAGGCAGATTGTTCCATTGGTTAATTGTTCTAACTGTCAGGGACGTTTGAGTAGTCTAGTTTATTCTCTCCTTGCTTAGTTTCCACCCGTGGCTCTGTCTGCTTCAAGGCGCCTTGGAAAATAGCTTGACTCCATCTTCTTGTGGCAGCCCCTAAGATATTGGAACACGGCTATCATTGTCCCCATCGTCTTCTCTTCATTAACTAGACATACCCAATTCCAGCAGCCGTCCATATATGCTTTAGCCTCCAGTCCCTAATCATCTTTGTTGCTCTTCTCTGTACTCTTTGTAGGGTCTCAGCATCTTTTTTGCATCGTGGTGACCAAAACTGGATGCAGTATTCCAAGTGTAGCCTTACCAAGGCATTGTAAAGTAGTATTAACACTTCATGTGATCTTGATTCTATCCCTCTGTTAATGCAGCCTAGCACTGTGTTGGCCTTTTTGGCAGCTGCAGCACACTGCAGGCTCATATTTAGGTGATTGTCCACTAGGACTCCGAGGTCCCTCTCACAGTTACTGCTATTGAGCAAGGTACCCCCTATACTATACCTGTGCATTTGGTTTTTCTTGCCTAAATGTAGAACCTTGCTTTTTTCACCAGTGAATTTCATTTTGTTAGATAGTGCCCAGTGTTCAAGTCTGTCAGATCCTTCTGTATCTTAAGCCTGTCTTCTGGAGTGTTGGCTATTCCTGCCAGCTTGGTGTCGTCTGCAAATTTGATGATAATGTTGAACAGCACTGGGCCCAGAACAGAGCCCTGGGGCACCCCACTACATACTTCCCTCCATAGAGATGCGGTTCCATTGAGGACTATACACTGAGTATGGCCGGTCAGACAGCTACAGATCCATCTGGTGGTGATGCTGTCTACCCCACATTTTTCAATCTTGTCAAGTAATAGGTTGTGATCTACTTTATCAAATGCCTTGCTGAAGTCCAAGTAAATTATGTCCACAGCATTCCTCTGATCCACTAATTTTGTCACTTGGTCAAAGAATGCAATAAGATTTGTCTGGCATGATCTATTTTTGACAAACCCATGTTGGCTTTTAATAATGACTTTGTTTGCCTCTAGGTGTTCGGTGATTCATTGTTTGATTATCTTTTCCAGGATCTTCCCAGGTATTGAGGTCAGGCTGATGGATCTGTAATTTTCTGGGTCCATTTTTTTCCCTTTTTTCTAGATGGGAACTACATCAGCTCTTTTCCAGTCTTCTGGTAATTCCCCTGTGCTCCAGGATCATTGAAAAATATAGTTCAGTGGTTCTGAGATCACATCTGCCAGTTCCTTGAGAACCTTGGGGTGTAATCCATCTGGTCCCGGTGATTTGAACTCGTTTAGGCTGGACAGGTGCTCACTTACCATTTTCTTGCCTATCTTAACTTGTGTTTCTATTCTGTTTTTTATGGCACTATTTTTGATAGGTTGGTCTGTTTTTTCCCTTTGTGTAAAGACAGATGCAAAAAACAAGTTAAATAGTTCTGCTTTCTCTCTGTTGCTTGTCACCTTCTTGCTATTTTCACCCACTAATGGACCAATCATTTCTTTCACTTTTTTCTTGTTTTTTACATGTTGAAAGAAGCTTTTTTTGTTATCTTTGACTTTGGTCGCAAGCCTTAGTTCATTTTGAGCCTTGGTTTTCCTCACTTCATCTTTGGAGGCTCGGGCTATTTGCTGGTATTCTGCCTTAGTTATGTGCCCCTCTTTCCATTTTCTATACTTGTCCTTTTTATCTTTCAATTTGTCAGAGAGTTCTTTATGCAGCCATGCTGGTTTCTTTTGTGAGCTGTTATTTTTCCTCTTTGTTGGTATTGTGCTAGACTGGGCTTTTATTATCTCATTTTTCAAAATTTCCCAAGCTTCTTGAGTTGTTTTCCCCTTGAGGATTCTCATCCATGGAATCCTTCCCAAGCCCTCTCTACGTTTATTGAAATTAGCTCTCTTGAAATCCAAGGCTCTAGTTTGATTGTGTTCTATTGCTTGTGCTTCCATAATGTTTAATTCCAATATTGCATGATCACTTCCTCCCAGGATGTTTCTCTTATTTTTATAAAAGGTTAAGAAGGCAAAAGAGTTAGCAATTTAATAGCATTTGTGAAAGTTATCAAGGCAAGGAAATATAAATTCCTTCTACTACAATACAAAGTTTTATGAGATATGACAATACTTTAACTATATAGTAGTCCTCAGCTTAAGACTGGTCATTTAATGACAGTTCCAAGTTACAGTGGATTTTTAAAAAGCTGTCTATGTTCCATCCTCAGTGTTACAAGTGCTGCCCTACTCTGTAGTCTTATGATTACATTTTAGGTGTTTGGCAACTGGCTCACATTTATGACTGCTTGTTGTATGCCATGGTCACTTGATGGTGATTTGCAATTTTTTTTGCCAGTTTCCAACAAAAGCCATCCATTCTGAAGAAATGTGAGAGCTCACTTTGTAACCATTGTAAAAATGGTCATAACATCAACTGTGGCCATGTAGTGCCTTGATAGTGTGTATAACTACAACCACTTATAACCAAAATTCCGGGGTCCATTGTGATAGTAAGTTCAGGAGTACCTGTAGTTTAAAGAAATATATTCAATGAAAGTAAACGTTATTGTTAAGAAGGTCTCGGGAATACTAGCTAAATTCCACATGAATTGGTAACCCATATGTCAAAATGAATACAAGGTCACAAATTATTAAATATGCTCTGATAATAATAATACCAGATTTATTTTATACATAAACCGTATACAACATTATATTTGTCAGGTGATGTGATGGTTCAATTTAAGTGATTTATTGCTAAAAGCCTAAGCAAAGGATTTTAACTAACAATCAGCATCTAGTTAGAGTTAGATAAGGGTCAACGGCATTCAAGGGGATTGGAGGTTTGAGTCCCTGGATAAAAAGCCAATACAAATATAGCAAATAAATAAGTTATGGGAGGGATTTGAAGTAATCCCAAACTCAACTAATTCATGTATACTCAGCATATGCATGTACTCAATAATGCATAATTAAAGATTTCTTTGTGTTGAACTGAACTCCCATTGACCACCTGGTCACATAAAAATACTTCAATACAAAATTTTGACTGAATTCATGGTAGCTGAAAGGATTATCATTAGAGATAAAAAATAAGGGTCTAGTTTACAGAAAATGTTATTTTGCCTCAAAGTTTCATGTTACTTTATTATTATTTGTTAAGAAAATATATATGGCCACCCAACTCACTCACAATGACTCCAAGCAGCTTACAGAAATAATACCTTAAAGAGAAAACCCAATAAATCCCCACCCAAATTTATTTTCCTAAATTTGACATACTGTCATTGCTGAAAATGGGCGTGACTTTCTTATGATAACAGGTATAAAATGCATATTAAATAAATTAGAGGGAAATTACCATTTAGGGAGCAAATGCTATACTCGAATCTGTAAAATTAGAATAACCTGCAGCTTTTAAGCTGCATGTGCCCCTTCTGTTATACTGTCAATTCATGCTATTGAAATTTAGCTTCAAAATGACAACATTTCAGGAGCATTAGTTCAAATAGTTTGGCAGGGGGGAGTACCCTAATATTCCCCCAGCAAAAAAAATTGATCAATTCTGCCTTCAAATTTTTCCACCCTTACTTTATAAAATTATATATTGTAGACCAGACATGTCAAACATAAGGCCCGGGGGCCAGATGCGGCCCACAAAGTGGTTTCATGTGGCCCGCGAAGCCATCCTGGAAACAGTGATGGAACGGCCCCCACTGCCTTGGCCCTGGCCCTGGCTGGCCGGGAGCCAATGTAGAATTTTGTGATGGCCATCTATGCTGAAACACATTCAGTCTTAGCTCCACAAGGCCATCTAGAAACAACGAGGAACCAGCCCCTGCTGTGTCAGCCCCGTCCCCTGGGTGCATGCTGGGGAGGTGTCACCCTTTGTGAGGAATGAAGAAATGGACCATGCCTTGGCGCTTGCCCCAGGTCCATCCCCTTCTGCCAGAGACCCTCAGATCCGTCTCACTGCTGCCCACAGGCCCCCACAGGCACCCTTGATGCGAACGATGTAGAGCTGGCCATGTCCACCCAGTAGGCCACACACACTCCATCCACACCCACTCAGTAGGCTGCACCCCCCCTGGCCACACACCCCCGGCGGGCAACCGCAATGCTGATGGGGCCCTCAGTGAAATTGAGTTTGAGACCCCTGTTGTAGACAATCCTTTACCTTATTTTTTTATCAGAAGTATATGCCACACTGCAAATATTATTTCAACAAATTCTGTTCCCTGTATATTAATGTGCTGCATCAGTATTCTGAGATATACAGGACTATTGGTTGCATTATAACTCCCTTTTTCTTCTTGTAGTAATCTGATAGAAAGTGTTAAAGGTACCTTAGCTTTCAATCTGCTTCAATGAAGATATAAAAATATGAACGTCAAGCTTTCAGCTCTACTTTCTGCCACCATAGCTTCTCAAACCTCCATCAAACTCCAGTAGCCAGTCTGCTGGCTCCCCATCCATCCATGCAACTAGTTCTAATTCAATATGATTATGTGAAAAATGGCTATACTAGCTACGGAGACAGTAAATTAAACATTATGTATTACTTTTTATCACGTGTCCCAAGAAGACTGCTGGCCCCATTTATTCTACAAACCTCCAGAGCGCCATGACAGCGACCTCTGGGGAAAATGCAAGGCTAAACTAATCCCAAAGATGTCAATCTTAGACCTTCTACATACGCGCTCCGTTAAGATGAATAAACTGCCTCTTAAAATTGTAGCACGCAGTTATATTCTAAATACCTCTGCAGCGTGTTAAATACATATCAGTGAATTGCTCTCTTGCTATAGCATCAAAGTAAACTTCCACTAAGATGGAGAGAAAGCATCTCTGTTTAGGCAGCGTCAGAAGAATTTACAAGGTTATAGGTGGAATTGGGAAATGGAAAAAAGCAGTAGCAGAAATTTTAGGATTGTACATCCTCTCAGTTTTCATTGCCTATCTTGCTATTGTTCACAGTATTTGCATCTAATTGTTGAGTGTGGATTGGATTCACACAAGGATATTGATTTCAACTCAAATGGATGAACTAAGGAAACAATTTTAACAGAGAGGAGACATTAAATTAGGAAAAGATAGACATGGAGTCAACACCAAGTTGCAGATGTAAAAATACTGTCTATTTTTAAGGCATTTTTTCAGAATTTTCCTGTATTTTGAGAAAGTAAATGAAGGAAGGAGGCTCTGTTGCATGTTTGAATTTTGAAAAGTTTTTAAATTATCCTTTTCAGAGACAATTATATATTTTTTTATACTAACAGGAGAACAAAATAAAAAAAAACCCTCTATTTTTTTCTAAAAAAAAAAGACCAGGAAAAGAATTACCCAAAGTTCATTGACCCAAAAAGCCAGAGTAAGCAGGAATGCATATATAGGGCTTGATTTCTGTACTTGGCCGGACAAGGCATATAACATCTAAATGGCAATGCTGAGAAAGACTAGTTAGAAACACCCTGAAAAAAAATGGGTCATCAGCTTTTTTTTCTGGACTGTGCCTGAATTTCAAAGGTATTATAAGTCTAATTAATAAAACAGAAATATGAGATCTATTACTTACTGAGAAAAAAGCTGGGAAGGCCATGTATCAGAACTTAAGGCTATAGAAATATTAATATCTGGTACCTATGAAATGACTTATGTCTGTTAATGTAAAAGATCAGGCTGTAATTCACATCAAAGCTATGAAAAGATGATCCCCAATGTCCAACAGGATTAAGAGAAAAGATTGATGGTACAATGTCTTGAGAAAAGTAGAAATCATAGACCATTTTGGAGATAAAGTTATGTTAAATCACAGCATGATCTTGGCATATCAAATCAGATTAAATGCAAGATACAAAGCCTGCCTGCTCTTCACAGTGAAGTCACTGACATAAGGAATGCTATTTTCATTTTCTTAAATGATTGAAAAATAGCTAGTGGGTTTTAAAAAAAAAAGTAGTTCCACTAAGTGGCCATCATAAAAGAAGGAGGCTGGGAAAGTACATAAAAGTACACATAAATATATTGGTTGTTATACGTCAAAAAAAAAAAAACATAAACAGACTCATGAAAGGCAGAAATATTAGATAAATATCCTTTTAAGGAGGAAGCCTATAATTTTTAGATGCTTCAAAAACTGAATAACATGTTGATTAGAACAGAAAACTATCCATTTGTGGAGATCTTTTGTGGCAAAACATGTAAAGGCTGTATATTTGGTCTTACAACATTAGATAGCAGGAGGTTCCAAAAGGCCATCAATACTTGCTGAATTATAAAATGCAATTTAACAAACACAGATTCACCATATTGTTAAACAATGGTCTGAAGTGAAAATGAATATAGAAATGAATTCAGGATGATCTGTCTTTACCCAGCTGATGGGAAATCTGAAGATCAAAACTTTTAGGACTGTAAAAGATAATCATAATGCCACAAGATCTGGGTGTTGATTGTTTTCCTTTCCACTTAAATAGCTATCTGCATAATTCCTCAGTCAGAACAGGAGGTGGAGAAATGAGGGTTCAGCATTCAACCAGGAAGAACATCACAACTGTTCTTCTGGTGAATAATGGCACAATTGACTAAACTAATCACTGCTGGCTTTGAAGCCAACAAATCTTCACATTCTGTTTTCATGGTTAACTGAAGTACAGACTGTCCTTTAGGACATTGCCAATATGAAGATATAGCTATGCCCCACTATTGAAAAGATGAGCAAATGTTGTGAATTAATTCCCATGTATTTGGCTTATTTCTCAACTAGTGAATTCTATATAAGGTATCATCCATCCTATTGTTAAAAGGCCTGCATCACTGAATGGCAAATCTTTGATATGGGCTGATCTTCATTGACAAGGCCAGAGAAGTGCAGCCATGCATGCCTCCTGGGGGAAAAGGCTCCAGCTATATTATTTTATGCACAGTCTGCAACATGGCAGGATGTATTGATTTGTGGCTCGAATAAATGGCAAGCTTCTGCATAAAATATCTAAACCAAAAGATTTTTGTCCTCAAGTGAACGTTCAAAAACCATACCCATCTTCTTCCATAGAAAAATATGAGTAGGAAGCCATGGTTACATGATGAGCTAAAAAGGAAAATTCCAGAGGTAAAGTTTGCTGAAATAAGTTTTTATTTTTCCTTATTCATTAGTGTTGAAGGTATTCTAAGTCAGCTTATTCTTTGAAGAATCAACTATAACAGAATTTGGCTTAGAGTATTTAAAAAAAATATTGTTATTCAGCCCTGGACGTATTCAGGAAATGTTCTATATGTATCAAAACACCTTTGGATACAGAAGTTGTCATCCCAATATTGGATACCAGGCAACGAGGACAATCCCTGTATACAGTGGTTAAGTCTGGATCTGAAATATAATATTCTGGATCTTAATGCATAGTTAGCCATGAAATTTCAGAAGCGTATGATAAGTTGGTGTAATTAAAAACTACTATGGAATTGAGTGTATAGTCACTGAAACAACTATAGAGGGAAATGAAAGCAGAAACTCCTGTGGTAGCAAGAGATGGCTAGATATTTATGTCAAAGCTAATTACAAAGAAATCCACTACTATGCCATAGGTAAGGACCGCTTAAATATAAAAACGAATCTGAAGATAAAACTATAGAAAGTTATGAGTCCCACACTGAAAACACAACTACTATCCAGATACTGGTCATTTAGCAGAGCAGGAAGATATACCAAGAAAGCAGTTGGCAATAAAATTTTCTAAGAGAGAGACCTTCAACTATGAATGTCATATTGTTACTACCTATAATATGAAAAAATATGGATTAATAACAAAGAGAACAGCATCATTTGCTATGATCAGAATGCAGCATAGGAAGGAATCCCCATTTTGATGTCAAACCACTAGGGCATAAACATAAACCATATCAATCAAGTGACAAAGTCTGGATAAAATACTGAGACCAAGAGCCAATATGTGGTTGGTTCTCAGGAGAAATTCTTGCAAATCTTTTCAGATAAGGTAGGACCAAAATGCTGCTGAGGCTAAGATGCTCCTAAAATCAAATAGTGCCATAAAGGTAGCAGTGTTAATAAAAAGGAAAGTGATTGTCCTGCAACTAATCATGGTAGCAGAATGGTTAAGGTTTCGTCTAGCCTAGTGATGGCGAACCTTTTAGAGACCGTGCCCAAAACCTGTCCCCACTTCCCCGCCCACCCCTGCTCTGTGCCCTGCCCACCCACATGGCCACCCACCGCCTCCACGGTCCACCACAGATCGCCCAGGCAGCCCAGCAGCACCATGATGGCCACGCCCTCCGCCCATACCCTGCAGCATCATCTGTGTGTGACAGGGTGCGAGGGCAGAGTCTTGTCTTGGCTGCCTGGCTGCCATGCCCTTTGCTGTGCTGCTCTGCGTGGACCATGCTCGGGGACAATTCTCCTCTGGGGGGCTGCTGGTGAGGAGGAGGGAGCCGTGGGGGGAGGTGGGGCTGGGGAAAAGTGCACGTACCCACAGAGAGGGCTCTGAGTGCCATCTCTGGCACGCGTGTCATAGGTTTGCCACCAGTGGTCTAGCTAGTACAAAAAGTGCAGGACTTCATGCTGCATTGCTGTGTGCATAAGAACTTGTATTATATTTCTTCTTATAGAAACAGTAGTTAGTCTTCTTGAATGCCATACCAGAATAGAAGGAATATTCCTGGAGTCAGGATGCTGCAGATTGCCACACCCAGTTGGAATCAAAGTCACTGATCTCAAGGGAAGAACCTGGTTATTTAGTTGAAGCTGGCGATGTAGAGAGGCATCTGGGACAGAGAACAAATATACTCTCACAGAAATCATAGGAATAGCTTTTAAGGCCTCCTCACAGAGTGAAGCATGAAAGAGGTGGAACAATGTTCCATCATATCTGAGGCATGAAAATCTGGCAATGGACATTGAAGTCTTCACAAAGTTCTTTATCCAGATGAAAAGATATTCAAGTTGTCCATTTATGATGTCTGAGGGTGGGAATTTGCACCTAAAGCTGAAACAATTGCTAAGAGATTTAAGTTAAAGAAACTAATCAATAACAAGTCATGAAATAAGAACGGTGATGAAAAATATATACCTTTTCAAGATAAAAGTAAAAAAAAAATTTAAGAAGGGAAAACACACACACTTACAAGCAAGTTTAGCATGAAAAAAGTACAATATTCTCTTTAGTGAGAATATGCCTCACTAAATACTGGTACGGCAATAAAAGAAGAGGTTTGGGCAATTTAACATCAAGTGGAAAATAGAGGATCACACAGCTCAGCAAGAAAACATTCTAAAATATTGGTCTTCAAAGGCACAAAACTACTTGTGTATTTGTTGCATAGGAACCAGAAAGGCCAATTATCTCTGTGGTTCAGGAAAATATATTCATTTGTGTAAAGTAAAACTCTGATCCTAAAGTACTCAGTCCTGTACAGTACATTAAAGATCTGAATTCCAAAGCTAACCAAAGGTCAATTGGACAGCTACAGGAATTAACATAAATTCATTCTACTGGAAAGTTAGCACTTACTCTTCCTCGACAGAAAATGTTGTCAGTACAGACATATCACTGGTAATGGTTCACCATGGCAGTGGCTAAAATGGGACACACCCAGAGTTCTTCTATTTCCCCAATATACCCAGATAATCTTCACTGTATCAGCTCTTGATCTTTTCAGTAGGAGAGGAAAAAGAGGAACCTCTTAAAAAGGTTAACTCTCACTTGCTAAAGGAGGACTCCAGGTGTGGAGTATGCTCGTTAAAGATCTATGCCCCTTCACACATAATAGGACAGTCAGGAACCACATATTCCTTGGTACATGTCACCAGAAAAATTCTCTAGAATCTATAAAGGCACTTCAAATTTATGTTGCAAATGTGAACAATAAAATAAGACAGTTTATAATCTTTGAAGGGCATGTAAAAAAGCAAGAAAATTTTGAATTCAAATACATACACTGATTCAGAGGGTGTTAAAGATTAATATGTAATTGAGTTCCAAGTTTTTCCTTTTGGAATTGATGGACTAACAGTTTAGAAAAAGCCATGGAACTCTGCTTTTGTATATGATAATTGCAGCAAGAATATTGTATGCACAATGATGGAAAGATTTAGCACTATCTAGAGTGGAGGAATGGTTGGTGAAGATGATGGAACTAAACTGACTTCGTTAATCAAAAAAATATAGTATTTTTTCATTTCTGCACTTTTCATTTTTTTCATCCTATTCTGTTTTTAATTTGCATCATTTTGTCTCTTTTTTTATGGTAACTTTGAATAAAATTACTGTTAAAAAGATAATATAATACTCTAGCAACCTTTCTTCCCGAAGATTTACTGCCAATGGGGGAAAGGTAACTCGCTGTATCTATGAATTTGCTCAAATTAGGTCATCTTTCTTGACCTATGAAAGATTCCTGATGCTCCTGCTGGAATGGGTGCCACTGAAAAAAGCAGACAAAGCTATCCAAGAAAGTTTTCCCTTTATCTTTTGAACTGAGCCATTCTACCTTTGTTTCTCTTGAGTGGGAAAAATTCTTAGAAAACTTATCATCTCAAGGAATCATAAAATATGTATATACTGAAAACTGAAAACCCGTGACATTGTTTTCCTTGTAGTCGTAGAGGTTTTCAGTTATAATATATTTTATAGTCTAACCTGGACAATGGATTCAAACTGCTTTACAGAATATGCCAAACATATATAGAAGCATGCATCAGAAATCTCCTGCTTTTCTTTGAACTCTTCTAGGAAAGAAAAGAACTAATTCAGTCTTTCTCTGCCACAGCTCCATTCCCTGTCACAATTCTATGGCAAACTACCATTTCCCTGTTGAAAAGCAGATCTGTCCAAGTGCCAGTGAGACATTATCATATTTCTATCTCTCATTTAAATCATCCCTCTGCTGGGTAAAGGCACTCTCTACTGAGACTATAAACCCTAAGAGGATCAGCCTGAGCGTTACACCTGGGGCAAGCTAAATAAAAAAAAGGTCACCAGTGCTTTTTAAACATGGACAAAAAAGCAGTAAAATGTGTTTGGGGAAAAAAAATCTGGCATTAAATCATGACTTTTTGCCTGGCTCGACTCATTAAAAATGGCCTTTTGGAAAGTAAAATTATCATTGTAAGTAATAAGATCTTTAAGAAAATAATTCATGGCTTCTTCATCCTTTAATATGATAGCCGCCATCGGCTAATTTTTTTCTTAATGGCAACAAGGCCATCCATCTTGTCCAAGGCTTGCTTTCATCCTTGCTTCTCTCCCCTGCCACTTTCCAAATAACCATAGTCTCTATTGCTCATAGAAGCAACTGTCTTTTCTTTTCTGCTTCTGCACTAATGGTTTGCAATTTGACGAATCCCCCTTTGAATCATAAGCTGAGCATAAATGCTCAGTTACAACGTTACAGGACAAATTGAAATTAGGGTGCACTTTGTTCTGCAAAGTTGGTAATTAAATAATGGAACAAGATTGCCCAGAGAGATAGTAGGTTCTCAATCTTGTGTATTCTTAAACTGCAGCTTTAGTCAATCTTAAATTAAGCACCCATAATTGCCTAACAAAGTTTTCCTATACATGACTAATTAGAGATAACCCCCTTTTTTTCCCCCACGGCTGCTTTCTAGATGTTTCTAAAACCTTGATTCCTATTGGCTGAAGCTTCAGCAACATTGGGATGATTACACATTCTCTAAACTTGCAACATAAATTGATATTTAAGGCAATATTTTTATAAGCAACAAAATAGCTCAGGCTACATTGGCTTATTTCTATGAAAAGACTGCAATTGGTTTTATTTAATTATGAATAAATATTCATAATGAAGATTCTTTAAGCAATGGGTTTTAACCTGTATAAAACCTAAAACAATATTATAAATTGATCAAATTTTCTTTAATCTGAACTTCATAACCTGTTTCCTTTTTGTACTACATAGATTTTCCTTACTACAGGATAGATGTCTGAAACTCAAATTCCATAACTCTATCTTTCCAATAAGAAACAAGAGATGGGCTTTATTTAATTAGGAATGAATAATGAATCGAGACCAATAACACCTCCGCATAAGGTTGGAGTGTCATCACTTTAATGTATTCCCTTATATAAAAAAAAAAAAAAAAAAAAACCCAGCTGAATTGCACACTACAAGGAGAATCCATCAGCCTTCTCATTATTATTACTCTGACAGGGGAAGTATGCAGAAATTATTATTTATATTTTTATGATTCTCTGGATCCAATTGAATCATAATAATGTAGCCTGGTAACATTAGGACTATTACTACCTTATTAAGATTAATAGTAACAAAGAAACAATGATCAGTTATTACAAATCAAGTTCATCAAGAAAAGATCAGAAGAAACTTCCTGCCACATGATAGGATCATCAAATTCCTAGAAGTAACAGGAGTCAGTAGAATATCAGAATGGAAGACAGGGCTGCTGATCAATGGTGATAGAGAGAGGCTAATATCAAAAAAGGAATTTTTCAAAAGATTCACTATCACCACCACTACTGTTTGTTATTGGACTGCTTTTTTTGTCAATAATACTGCCATTGAAAATATCTGCCAAGCTATTCTATATCTCCATCACATTGACGATCTGAAGCTGTATGGGGAAACACCATCTGAAATAGAGTCGCTGCTCAACACTGTCCGCATATGTAGCCAAGATATTGCAATTAAGTTTGAACTGGATAAATGTTCCACTCTTACCATCAACAGGAGAAAATATCAAAAACTGAAGGAATCAAGATGCCCTATGGAAATAACATCAATATTCTGGATGAAGATCACCTGGTCATCCTTGAAGCTGACAGCACCAATCACACTGAAGTCAAGAAGAAGGCTAGAAGTAAATATATCATGAGAGTGAAGATCTAAAAGTCAAAACTCAGTGGAGGAAATACCATCAAAGCAATTAACACCTGGGCAATGCCAGTGATTAGATACGTACTATAGCTGGAATAGTGGTCTGAACTCAAGCAGAATTAATCTCTCTTTTGCACTCATTTGAGACAAAACAATTAATATATATCTTTCCCGGTTTGACCTGACAGCAGCCGATTTTGCCCTTCAAGCAGCTCTCTTCATATACTTTAATAAGAAATCTAGTAGTCTTTTAGGTGGCACTTTGTGAAGCACAGATCTGGCATTATGTAGAAATAGAAATCAGATGACTGGCTTCTCCTACAGCTCAAAAGGCATTGTCCAGTGGTGGGACAGGGTGGGATCATAGCAGCTATAAGCAACCAATAGAATCCCTGACCAAATCATCATTAAGGTAGTGAATGAGATGTCATAAATTGTTTGTACAAAAACTGTGTCAGAAGAAATGAAGAAAACGCTATTTTAAGACCAGAAGACTAAAAATGAATTTAGGCTGCCATTCCAGTAGACTGAGGATGAGACAGAGCCTGGATCACGAGGACATGTCCTCTAAAAGTGGTCTGTGGGTTATTTCTGATCTGTCTTAAATCTGTCTTGTTTCTGATCTGGGGATGAGCTTTAAAAACATTGGGAAGACATAGAAGGAAAAAAGAAAAAGATGCCAGACACAAGTGTACTGTGATTAAGTGCAAATGAGCTTATCATAATTTCTAGTGGAAAGTCGCTAGATTTCTGAAGCCCTCACCCAATGCAAGGTTGTGCATCTGAGGGCGTTTCCATACTTTTACTTTTCCTCTCCTCTCCTCTCTTCTTTTCCTCTCCTCTCTTCTTTTCGTATCACTTCTTCCCACTTTCGTATCACTTCTTCCCACTTTTCGTTTTTACATCCATTTACAGAGTCAGCTGGTCTGTCCCATCATCACACTGAAAAAGGGCCTCACAATTGCAATGCATGTCCTCTGCCACTCTCCCATCCTAGCTGCCTCCTCCCTCTCTAAGAGGCAGGTCAAGAGTCAGTAGTGGCAAACAGTGAGCTGGCAGCAGTGACACTTTGTTTCCTTTCAAGGCCACCCATTTGAAACTATTAAGTGTTGGGCTCCTGCTTTTTGGTAGCCCTGAAAACACAGGCAGTTTATTTCTTTTAAACAATCAATCACAGCTGCTGTCAGCACAACAAATACCCTAACCCTGCTTTTTGTATCTCGCTCTGGCCTTTTCCTTCTCTCTGCGGTAAGTGTTTCCTGCCTGATGCGTTGGACTTTAACTCTGCCATCTAAATAGGTACTTATCACTTAACATGGAGGTGATGTCTTGACATGTTTTCTGTCTCCTGCCCTCCCCTGCATAGTGGGGAAGCAGTCAAAGTGTTGTTAATAGCTGTTATCACTTGAGAACTGTAACCCCAATGCAATGAATGATAGCAGCCTCTGTTGTGCTTTATCACAGCGCCAGAAGTTATCAGCTCCAAGTTGTGAATCCCAGCATTTTTTTTAATTTTCAGGCACTTTTTCAAAACCAGGTAAACTCAGACTCCCACTGGCCCCTTTTGGGTATCCAAACCTGACTTCAAGAAGACATAAAAGCATTTAATGCAGCAATGTGTGATGAAGGAACATTCTGACAACTTGACCCTTAGTTTGTATTACACCTGAGACCAGTGCACTAGAGTCCATGCTTCAAAGGGAACTGAAGGAGAAGAAGACTTGGTCCAGTTTGCCTGGATGAAGGATACTTTCATTTTCTGCCCTTTTGTAACATAATAACCACATCCATCCACTTCAAATCTACATCAATCTGCATCATAGCATTGATCCATTTAACTCAGAGGTGGGGAACTATGGCCCCTTTATGACTTGTGGACTTCAACTCCCAGAATTCCGGAGCCAGCATGATTGGCTCAGGAATTCTGGGAGTTGAACCCTGCAAGTCATAAAAGGGCCATCGTTCCCCACTCCTGATTCAACTTAATATTATCCACATTGATTAGCATTAGCTAATACTCAGCCTTGCCTGGAACTTGAGATTTTTTAGATTTTTTAAAATATAAATCAACTGTAAGATTTAGGCAGTGTTCCTAAAACTTAAAACATTTCAATAAATTTCTATTTGGCTGTTTGAAGAGAAGTCATGCTTGAACTTGATTTTAGATTAGAGCATCTTTATTGTTTATCTCACAGTCCACAAGCTTGAATTATGAACTATGTTTGAACTAATGTTAAGTAATCAGCGCCAGATAATTTCTATTTCTCCTGGAAAATTAAACAAAGACGAAAAGATAGAAAGACATTTTGACCTTAAATTTATTTGCCTGGAAGTAAACTCTCTGATTTCAATAAAACTTCCTTTCAAGAAACAATATTTAGGACCACTGTCTTAGTAAATCAGTTTCTTATCTTATTTATATAGTACCACTATTTTTACTATCTTCTCTGGCATGAATACTAGTCCTAACTACACTGACATATTTCAAAAACACATAGATGGTTCTTTGGTTTTTTCCTTCCCCCTACAGCCACAATGAGCAGATTTAATTATTCATCTTTTAATTGTCTTTTACTTTTAAATATGAAACCCTGAAGTATTTTGTAATTTCCCCAAAGTCATCATAGCAGTACCTAGCAATACTGTTTCTAACGTCTATAGACCCAAAGGGCCCTGATACTATATCATATCTTTTCCAACTCAAACTCTAGAGAGAAATTTCAGAAAAGAGCACATTGTCTATAGTAAAATATCCAGAGACAGTTTCATCAAGTACTTTCTCCTTTGAGATTTTAATAACTGGACACCGACAATAATGTATTAGACCAAAAATGGTTTAATAAGCTATGAAGGAGCTGTGGGAAAAGGAATTTAAAACCGATTGGACATCTAGATTTAGTGATCAAGCGCACTCATTAGCTCATATATTTGGAAAACAAAACGAAATGCGCAAATAGAAATGGTAAATGTTATAAAAATACTTTCATTACTGTATGTTTGTTGTTGAGCATTCTATGCATCAATGCATTTATGCATCTGGACAATGCCCATATTAGGGGAGAGGGGACTAAGCTAGGGTGATGGGACTAGCTTGATTTTAATAAAGTTCTAAATTGATAAATTGAAGATATTTTAATTTTCAATACTAATGTTACTAATATTTTTTTAAAATTAATCTTATACAATATTGCTTGAAAGTCTATTTTATTTTTGTTTCTTTTATTTTGCTCATTTTCTTAATTGATTAAAAAGATGTATTAAAATAAAAGCAAAATTATGAAAGAAATAGCACTTAGACTTATATATCGCTTCATAGTGCTTTACAGTACTCTCTAAGCCAGTGGTTCTCAACCTTTTCAATGCCGCGACCACCAACTGGTCATAAGTCAAGGACTACCCAACCGGTCATAAGTCGAGGACTTTCCCTGCCCGGGAGCGCCGCGCATGCATGGTGCCACCTCCTGCGCCGACCGAGGCGTAGCTGGCAAGGGGCAGCGATGGCGCAGGGTGACCACCGGCTGGGTCACCAGCTGGCCAGCCCAAGGGAGGTAAGGCACCCGCTGGGCCCCATGCGAGAGTAGCACAGCTAAGGAAAAGGGGGAAAAAATGGCAGACTACGTTGTTTGGCGACTCCCGTGAAATGGTTGTTTGACCCCAAATGGGGTCACGACCCACAGGTTGAGAACCGCTGCTCTAAGCAGTTTACAGAGTCAACATATTGCCTGCAACAATCTGGGTCCTCATTTTACCGACGTTGGTAGGACAGAAGGCTGAGTCAACCTTGAGCCAGTGAGAATTGAACTTCTAGCAGTCAGCAGAATTAGACTGCAATACTGCATTCTAACCATTGCACCACCATGGAAAGAAAGAAAGAAAGAAAGAAAGAAAGAAAGAAAGAAAGAAAGAAAGAAAGAAAGAAAGAAAGAAAGAAAGAAAGAAAGAGAAAGAAAGAAAGAGAAAGGAAAAGAAAAGAAAAGAAAAGAAAAAAAAATCCAGACATTATTTATAGATTCTTGAGTGGAAAAGACCATAGTGAGGGAATTGCTTAGGAATAAAGACTTAATGTCAGCTTATTTCCTTCTTCCTCTCCAAGAGAAAGACGAGTCTGGTTTTATCTGGTGACCAGAAAATGGACAGACGTAGAGAACTGTTCATGCATATATACATCTGAGAAATTGGTCTGTTCCAGCTCCAGTTATCTTGGATAGCAAAACTGAGTCGAATGAGACTCTGATTTATTTGACACTTAATATTTTTTATATCCCATTGCAAGTACATAATGCAACAATCTATCGAGAGTTGGCCAACTCAAACGTCTGCCAAGAAAATGATCAGGCCAACTATGGAAACAACAATATCTTCAAACAAGACCTCAGTCACTCCCTAGTTCCATTCTTCTGCTGCCTACCATATGATATTGTTCCACATGCAGAATCTAATACTGATGTCGGGCTTTGGGAGCAACCTATGGCAGGAAATAGATACTGGGTGCAGCTGAGGACTGAACTGGCTCCCATTCAAAAATGTCACCAACTACCTGATAACTCTGAAAAATTTCTTTTGTGGGGGTCAGTGCTTTTGATTCAAAGCGAGTCATTCAGAAAGAATGGATGTGGCATATGGCGTAAATGCAATAACCAGCAAGCGCAGATATAGTTAAACTTATTTTCAGAAGCAATATCATCTCTTAGAAAGCTTGCTTGGTAAAACTGTAGTGGGCTACTGGCAAATGTGTATTTTCCTAAAATCTGCCACCAACCCTGCCCTACTTCTGTCATATTTCTGCCACCAGTTATAGGCGCAAGTACTATAACTTTTATTTATCTTTTATTATTTGAATATGCTAGCAACCATCCTGGAGATCAAACAGTAAAATCTGCAAAATGAATAAACAAACAAGAGGCTTGGAAATTCCATTTCTAGGAAAGGTGTACCAAATGAAACTAAATACAAATTTATATTAGAGAATTAGCTGAATTAATTAAATTATTCACTGAAATCATTACTAAAATATCTCACTCATGACAAACTTCAACAACTTCTGCTTTGTACAGTTTCCCCAGTAGCAGATTTCTCAGCAGGAAGAATTTAGCTAACAAGGTCCTGGGAGTTATGCTAAACATTGGTTCAGGACTATGAACAGCAATTAGAGCAGAAGACAGAAAATTGTTAACTATAGTACACATTTGTGTTTTATCACACAAATTCATTCCTAAGAAAGTCCTTATTACTGTATTTAGAATTTCATGCTGATGAAATCTGATGAGGATGCGTTAACAATAAGAGAAAGATGAAAGAATTTCTACATCTTAAGGAAAGACCAGGAGTTGCCCAAGTAGCATTTACTATAATCAGTAATTTTAATAATGTATAGAGAGAGTATTAAACACAAACATGAGCGATTCACCCATATAATTGAGCAAAGTGACTGAATATACAGTAACTAAGGCTTCCCCAATTATCTACTCTCCAGATGCATTGGGACTACAATTCCCAGAATTCCTAGTCAAAAGAAGCTCAAGAGGCAGTTATAATCCCAACACATCTGTTCTAACACCTTGTCCTGAGTGTCATGAGTGACAGTTCCTCATGGATAATAATGCAGCAAATTAAAGCCATACATAAGGAATAGGGAATTCAGCTTTCCAGATGCTGAGAAACAACAATCCCCAGGACAATCAGCCAACATAGTCACTGTAAGTTTGGCTTTGTTTTAAGTATACTTTTTTGGATCTGCAAGCCAGCTCTTAATAATAATAATAATAATAATAATAATAATAATAATAATAATAATAATAATAATAGTAGTAGTAGTAGTAGTAGTAATAGTAATAATAATAATAATAATAAAAGAATTGAAACAAAGAATAATTGAGCATCTAGAACAGCACAAAAACAACAGAATAAGGCTGCCTGCATTGAAGCTTGTTCCAAAGAAACAGCTAGCACAAGCATTAAAAGATGCAAATACTGCAATAGCAAGTATAAGCACCAATTCACTGCAAGAAACAAACCAATTAATGTACAGCACAGCTGCAGTTATAACAGAATACCTGGGATGTAAAATCAACAAAAAAGAAAACAAACAAACAGTGCACCACAAAAATGGAAGGTTAGACTAGAAAATAAGATCAGCAAGTTAAGATCACATGCAAGCAAGCTAGAACAGATGAAAGAAAAGAAGCTGAAGAACAAGAAGACCAAAGAATACCTAATCAAGAAATACCACTTAGAAACAAGGAAGATCAAGGAAGCACTGGAAATAATAAAGCAACAAATAACAGCTATAGCCAGGAAAATCAGTAGATATGAAGCTCGAATTGCAAACTATAGGCAGAACCTCCAATTTCAATCCAATCAGAAACGTTTCTACCAATCCATCAATGGAGAAACTGCAAGGAATCAGTCAGTACCTGACAAGGAAGAAACAGTGCAGTTCTGGAAGCAGATATGGGATAACCCAAAGAAATACAACAAGGATGCGGCTTGGTTAAAAGAGGTGGATGCAAATAAAACAGAAGTTGAAATGAAAGAACTAGTAATAACAACAAAAATGGTAGAAAAAAGAGCAAAGAAAATCAAAAATTGGTCAGCACCAGGTGAAGATGAACTGCATGGGTTTTGGTTGAAACATCTAACTGTTATACACCCACTCATTGCCAAGCAATTCAACAATATATACAAGGAGGAGAAATTGAAAAGTGGCTAACAACTGGGAAAACCTACCTAATAATGAAAAATCCAGCAAAAGGGGCAACACCAGGTAACTACAGGCCAATTACCTGCTTACCAACAACTTTCAAATTACTAACTGGTGTGGTAGCTGATGCAGTACAACAGCATCTAGTTGAAAACAATCTCTTTCCACCTGAGCAGAAAGGAAACCGCCCCAATAGCAGAGGAACAAAAGATCAAATCCTAATAGACAAAATGATCTTGGAAAACTGCAAGAGAAGGAAGACCAACCTGAATGTGGCATGGATTGACTATAAAAAGGCATTTGACTCTCTGCCACATGATTGGATAATCAAGTGCTAGAAATAACAGGAGGAAGTAGCAAAACATCCAGAAAATTTGTTGCAAAAATCGATGGCACAATGAAGACACAGTTGCAGATCAATGGTGAAACGCTGGGATGGGTTTAATTATCAGAGAGGATATTTCAAGGGATTCATTATCACCATTACTATTGTTATTGCACGTTTCATCTAGTCAACAATATCTGAATAACTCAGGACATGGTATCAACATCAAAAACATCTGCTAGACTATCCCACTCCTTTACATGGATGATCTGAAGAGTATGGAAAAAACGATATCTGAAATAGAAAATCGTCTGCTCAACACTGTCCGTTTATATATAGCCAAGATATTGTCATGGAGTTTGGCTTGGACAAATGTGCCACACTACTATCAAACTAAAGAAAATAATGAAAACTGAAGGAATCAAGATGCCCCACGAAAATAACATTAAGAGTCTGGATGAGGACGAGTACTACAAATACTTGGGTATCCTTCAAGATGACAACATCAAGCACACTGAAGTCAAGAAAAAGATTAGAGGTGAATACAGCAAGAGAGTGAAGAAGATCTTAAAGTCCAAACTCAATGGAGGAAATACCATCAAGGCAATCAACACCTGGGCAATCCCAGTCATTAGGTACACAGCTGGAATAGTGGACTGGACTCAAGCAGAACTAAAAGCAATGGATAGGCAGACCAGAAAAATAATGACAATGAATCACGCACTTCATCCACGCAGTGACATTGATATACTTTATCTACCAAGGCAAATAGGTGGGCGTGGAATGCTACAAGTACATCAGATGGTTGAAGAAGAAAAAATGGCTTGGGAAGAATATCTGAAGAACAATGATGAAGATGCCCTGAAAATAGTATATCAGGAAGGCTTACTAACTACTGGAGAGACCAAACTGGCCTACAAGAAAGACCAAATGAAGAACAGAATAGAGGCATGGGAAGACAAAGCACTACATGGCCAATACGTGAAAAAAATAGCTGGGAAAGCAGATAATAATAAAACCTGGCAATGGCTAAGAGCAGGAAATTGAAGAAAGAGACCGAGGGACTAATTCTGGCTGCACAAGACCAAGCCTTAAGGACAAATGCATACAAAGTCAAAATTGAGAGACAGCAACAGACAGTAAGTGCCGCTATGCAAAGAAGCTGAAGAAACAGTTGACCACTTGGTAAGCTGTTGCAAGAAGATTGCACAGACTGATTACAAGCAGCGACATGACAAAGTAGCAACAATGGTGCATTGGAGGATCTGCAAAAAATATCATTTGCCTGTAAGCAAAAACTGGTGGGATCATAAAATAGAGAAAGTCATAGAAAATGATAAAATTAAACTACTCTGGGACTTCAGAATTCAAAACAGACAAGCACCTGCAACATAACACCCCAGACTTAACAATTGTCGATAAGAAAGACAAAAAAGTCTGGATAGTGGACGTGGCAGTGCCTGGAGACAGCAGAATAGAAGCGAAAGAACTGGAGAAGATAACAAAATACAAAGACCTACAAATAGAAATAGAAAGACTGTGGCAAAAGCAAGCAAGGGTAGTACCAATAGTAATAGGCTCCTTGGGTGCAATCCCAAAACAACTGGAGCACCACTTGAACACCATTGGCACTGACAAATTTGCTATTAGTCAATTGCAAAAGGCGGCCTTATTAGGAACTGCTTCCATCCTGCGACGATACCTATAATACCATCAAACATCTACTTCTGCCTATCCAAGGTCCTGGGTAAGGACTCGATAGGTAGACAAAATGCCAAATCCAGTCTGAACATCTGGCTGACTGTGCGATGATCGATAATAATAAAATACTTGTTGTGTTGGGAATGGCGAAGTCGTGTCCGACCCATCGCGACCCCATGGACAACATTACTTCCAGGTCTTCTGTCCTCTACCATACTTCTGAAGTCCATTTAATTCACAAACTACTGCCGTCAGTGAACTCCATACGCCATCTCATTCTCTGTTGTCCCCTTCTTCTTATTGCCTCAATCTTTCCCAGCATTAGACGCATCCTCCAGTGAATACTTCTCCTCATTAGGTGGCCAAAGTATTTGAGTTTCAACTTCAGAATCTGGCCTTCTAAAGAGCAGTCGGGGTTGATCTCTTCTAGGACTGACCGGTTTGAACGCCTTGCAGCCCAAGGGACTCGCAGGAGTCTTCTCCAGCACCATAGTTCAAAGGCCTCAATTCTTTTGCGCTCAGCCTTTCTTATGGTCCAACTTTCACAGCCATAAATTGCAACTGGGAAAACCATGGCCTGGACTATACGCACTTTTGTTGGCAGGGTGATGTCTCTGCTTTTTAGAATGCTGTCTAGATTTGCCATAGCTTTCCTCCCCAGGAGCAAGCGTCTTTTAATTTCTTGGCTGCAGTCACCATCTGAGGTGATCTTGGAGCCCAGAAAAATAGAATCTGTCACTACCTCCATTTCTTCCCCATCTATTTGCCAGGAATTGAGAGGGCCGGATGCCATGAGTTTGGTTTTCTTAATGTTGAGTTTCAAAGCCTACTTTTGCACTAATCCTCTTCACCCGCATCAAGAGGCTCTTTAGTTCCTCTTTCACTTTCTGCCATTAGAGTTGGTATCAATCTGCATATCTTAGGTTGTTGTATTTCTCCCAGCAATCTTAATTCCAACTTTTGATTCATCTAGCCTTGCCTTTCTCATGATGTGCTCTGCATATAAGTTAAATAGGCAGGGCGACAGTATACAGCCTTGCCGGACTCCTTTCCCAATTTTGAACCAATCAGTGGTTCCATGTCCAGTTCTCACTGTTGCTTCTTGACCCACATATAGGTTTCTCAAGAAACAAATGAGATGGTCTGGTACTCCCATCTCTTTAAGAACTTGCCACAATTTGTTGTGATCCACACAATCAAAGGCTTTAGCATAGTCAATGAAGCAGAAGTAGATGTTTTTCTGAAACTCCCTAGCTTTCTCCATGATCCAGCGTATGTTGGCAATTTGATCTCTAGTTCCTCTGCCTCTTTGAAATCCTGCCTGTACTTCTGGTAGTTCTCGATCCACATACTGCTGGAGTCTAGCTTGTAGGATTTTAAGCATAACTTTACTAGCAGGTGAAATGAGTGCAATGGTGCGATAGTTTGAACATTCTTTGGCATTGCCTTTCTTTGGAATTGGAATGTAAACTGACCTTTTCCAATCCTGTGGCCACTGTTGAGTTTTCCAAATTTGCTGGCAAATTGAGTGTAGCACTTTTACTGCTTCGTCTTTTAAGATTTTGAATAGCTCAGCTGGAATACTGTCACCTCCACTAGCTTTGTTGTTGCTCAGATTTTCTAAGGCCCATTTCACTTCACATTCTAGGATGTCTGGTTCGAGGTCAGTGACCATCTCATTGTGGTTATCTGGGATGTTAAGCTCATTCTTGTATAGTTCTTCTGTGTAGTTTTGCCATCTCTTCTTAATCTCTTCTGCCTCTGTTATGTCTCTGCCATTTTGGTCCTTTATCATGCCCATCTTTGCATGAAACGTTCCCTTCATATCTCCAATTTTCTTGAAGAGATCTCTGGTCCTCCCTGTTCTGTTGTTTTCTTCTATTTCTTTGCACTGTTCATTTAAGAAGGAATTCTTATCTCTTCTAGCTACTCTCTGGAATTCTGCATTCAATTGGGTGTATCTTTCTCTTTCTCCTTTTCCTTTCGCTTCCCTTCTTTCCTCAGCTATTTGCAAAGCTTCCTGAGACAGCCATTTTGCTTTCTTGCATTTCTTTTTCTTTGGGATGGTTTTAGTTGCTACCTCTTGTAAAATGTTGCGAACTTCCATCCATAGTTCTTCAGGCACTCTGTCTATCAGATCCAGTTTCCTAAAGCTATTGTCCACCTCTACTGTATATTTCATCAGAAGGAATTATGATTGAGTTGTCATACTGAGTGGGCCTGTGCTTTCCTACTTTTTTTCAGTTTAAGCCTAAAATTTTGCAACGAGAAGCTCAAGATCTGAGCCAAAGTCAGCATCATGGTCTTGTTTTTACTGACTGTATAGAGCTTCTCCATCTTTGGCTGCAGAGCACATAGTCAATCTGATTTCTATGTTGACCGTCTGGTGATGTCCATGTGTAGAGCCGTCTCTTGGGTTGTTGGAAAAGACTACTAATACTACTACTACTACTACTACTAATAATAATAATAATAATAATAATAGTGCCTGGAGATAGCAGAATAGACGAGTGCCTGGAGACAGCAGAATAGACGAGAAAGAACTGAAGAAGATAACAAAATACAAAGACCTACAAATAGAAATAGAAAGACTGTGGCAAAAGCAAGCAAGGGTAGTACCAATAGTAATAGGCTCCTTGGGTGCAATCCCCAAAAAACAGGAGCACCACTTGAACACCATTGGCATTGACAAATTCGCTATTAGTCAATTGCAAAAGGCGACCTAATCCTGTGATGATATCTGTAATACCAT
The DNA here is from genome assembly GCF_016545835.1 of Crotalus tigris. Lineage (NCBI taxonomy): Eukaryota > Metazoa > Chordata > Lepidosauria > Squamata > Viperidae > Crotalus > Crotalus tigris. The sequence goes on along the minus strand of NW_024098564.1, from coordinate 19,119 downwards.
CAAACATCCACATCTGCCTATCCCAGGTCCTGGATAAGGACTCGATAGGTAGACAAAATGCCAAATCCAGTCTGAACGTCTGGCTGACTGTGTGATGATCAACAACAACAACAACAACAACAATCATCATCATCATCATCATCCTCCAGTGAGGCACTACCTTGACGTGGTTGTGGGGCTTGTGTACTCTGAGGAAGATGAGAGCTATGCCACTTACTCTCTTATCCCCAGTAGAACCCATAACTTGGGGGAATGGAAATACAAATTCATAAAGAACCATGAAAGAGATGAGATTCAGACCTCACTAATTAGCTTTGAAGATACCTGCCAAGCTTACACCACTATAAAGCTCAGGAAATGACTCATATATCTCTTGTCTTGAAGACTTGCTTAAGCCAAATATTCACATCTGTGCTGAGGAAAAGGATGAAAACCAATAGTTTAAAAAACATAATATTTATTCATTTGTTTGTTTTTAATTTGTTTATTATTAATGTATTTGACAATCTTTAATTTTCATCTAACTAACAAACTTCACGTATTTATTTCCTTCAGTTTTAATAAACATAAGTTGTCAAGTAAATCCAAAGGAAGAACATATAACCAATAATAATGGATAATTAGACATTACCAGCCTAAGAAACAATTTCACAATCATTCCCCTGATTTTGCCATTAGATGTTCCTTAGTGTTTAGATCTGGTCTCAGGATGATAATGTAGCACTTGGGGAAAAAAATGCAGCTCAATAGTCCAGCACCAGAGGCCAAGATGGAGAAGACCTGCACGGCCACCATGTATTTTCCCTTAGTACTCAGGTAGGTAGGGAGGAAGGAGACCCAGACACTGCAGAAGACCAGCATGCTGAAAGTGATCAGCTTGGCTTCATTGAAACCTCCAGGAAGATTCCTGGCCAGGAAAGCCACAGTGAAGCAAATTGCAGCAAGGAAGCCCATGTAGCCAAGGACAATATAAAACATGATGACAGAGCCTTCGTTGCATTAAAGGATAATCTCTCCAGGCTGGGAGTGCAGATCAGAGTCAGGAAATGGGGGAGAAGCTCCCAACCACATGGCACAGATGAGAATCTGGACAGCAGAACAAGAAAGGATGATGGAGTTGGCCAAGCTCTTCCCCAACCATCTTTTCACTTTATTGCCTGGCTTTGAGGCTAGGAATGCCAGCACTACTGTGATCGTTTTGGCCAACACAGAGGACACAGCTACTGAGAAGACAATGCTGAACACCGTTTGTCGGAGAAGGCAGGTGGCTTTCCTTGGTCGGCCAATGAAGAAAAAGGAGGATAAGAAGCAAAGCAGAAGGGAGACCAGGAGGATGTAGGAGAGGTCGCGGTTGTTGGCTTTGACAATAGGAGTTTCAAGGTATTTAATAAATATGAATAAAACAAAGCCTGTGATTAGGAACAAGAGAAGAGCAAAGGAGATGAGGATGATGCTGAGATGTTCTTCATAGGAAAGGAAGGTTATTCTTTTAGAGATACACTGGATTCGGTTCTCGGTTGGATATTGATCATCTGGGCAGTTGTTGCATTTTGTGGTATCTGAGAAAAGAAAGTAATATTTCTTTTACAGTCTTTCAAATTTCAAGAAAAACTTTGGATAAGATGTGATATAAAGAGAACAGAAAAGCCTCAGTAAATGGAATATACTTACACAACAAGAGCCAAAAAAAAATACCCAATACATACAACTATAAAAAGAACAAGAACAATATAAATTCAAAAGAAAATCTATCTGGTGCTGCATCCTCCTTTCTCTGAAGTAATCCACCAGATTCGTATCCTGCACTGACCTTATTTTATCTCAAATAGTTGGGAGAAGTAGCATGTGTTCAGAGGTTTAAGAGGATGGGGACCTATTCAATTTCAAGCGGAAATGGATCCTATAAGGCAGAAAAGGAAGGCTTCTGATGATGCATAAAGTGGGAATCCTTTAAGGGAACAGACCGTTTGCATGCCAATTATTATATGCAGATGCCCTAGTTTTGTTTAATGGAGGCTTTGAAAGGTGAATTTAGTTGCACCTGGAAAGAAACTGTGATTCTGTGCAGCCTGCACAGTTGGGGTGTCCTATGGAAGAACACATGGAAACTCAACACTGTGCATGCCTTTGCATTTTGGACTATTTGTAAATTCCAAGTGAATCCTGAATCCTCTATTTGGTTTTCATTGTTCCTTTAACTCAACATCTCTACCTCTATTATTCCTCCCAATTAGATATTGCAGCTTATAAGGATATATGATCTTACTAAAGATTAACTAATTAAATGAATGATTGATCGATGCATCTATCAGCCTGTAATGTAAAGTTGGTTTAGGTAAACAAATCCCATTGATCTAAAATCATTCCTCAAGTTACAAAGAACACAGATATTTCTAAGAAAGATAAATATGGACAGAAACCTCCAAACTGGGAAATGAAAGAGAGATTTCCCATGCAATCCACAACATCCTTCTTTCTACCTCACCCTTCAAGATATTTTTCTTATAAATCCCATTTAGGGAAGAAATGGGACACTATTAAAATTGAGAAATAAACAATCAACCTTACATGTGTTTTTAACATGCATATTGATCAAAGTTTCCCTGTGGTGTCACCCACCTTCCTGAGTGGAGATGGTCCCCTTTGGACAAGGAATGCAGTCGTAGCAGCAAAATGGCTCTCCTTCTCGAGCCTTCTTGACAAATCCAGGAAGGCATTTTTCCACACATTTAGACTGAGGCAGAGACTAAACAGAAAAAGAAGAAATGCCAAAGAAAATATGTCAGGACTCACCATCCATGTAAGATGGAGGTAGACATGAACATCAGCCAAGTCGTCTCTGGACTTCATGTAGGCAAATATGAAATCTCTGACACCTTCCAAATGGTTGCAGGAGATACAATTGTAGGCAGATGCTTCATTCAGTTCCTCCCTTTTTCTTCTGATTTATCAGACTACAATAAAGTAGCTTTCTACTTAACAAAGTCTGGACAGATGAAACTGAGAAAAGATTTAACCATTAAGTGGCAACCGGTGGGTTCCTCCTCATAGTGGAATTAACATGCATTCCTTCATTCTTCATACATGCTTTATTTTAAAATATAATATCTAAAATACTAAATTTTAGAGTAAACTATATTGTAAAATTTTATTTTCATTTCATTACATTTAATGAAATAGAATAAATAAATAAATGAAGATGAAGAAGAAACTTCTGACCAGTAGGATCTGGAAAGGTTTCTTCTGGAGTGCAGAAAACATTGCAAAGCTGCTTCCCTTTGAAAGCAGTCCAAAATTATCTCCCAGTTAAGATAAAATGGGAAATTCCCTTACAGATTGTCAACCTTAAAGATATTGTTCATTCATATATATATTTGTTCAGTTTATATGGCTGCCATGCTGGTGAACTAAAACTAAAACTGGCTGACTAGTTTCTAAAACTATAGTGAGGTGAGATGGAGGTGAGGTCATGAGAACGTGTCCTTCAAAAAGGGTGAGTCAGGGATCTTTTGGTGCACCACAAGGGTCATGAGTGTGAGCCATGTGTGGGAAATGGATACTCAACACAAAGTCCTTTCTGTTGAAAGAATACAATTAGATGACACAATCTGTCAGGGAAATACACACTCATATTTATTATTAATTTGATTTGTAGCCTCTCAATGTGTCCTAAGGCAGCTAACAATCAAGATAAACAATTGCATTCAAGGTATTTTCAGATGCACTCTTACAAGCCAGTGCCAAAATCTCAGTAATATTTCCCTCAAAATTGTCCCTTATTATTTGTGATATCAAGATTTATTTGCAGCAAAGCGATGTTTCAAGTACTTCAGTTTTAAAACCATTATCAATACTGAGATGGGCAGCAAATAAATTTAATTAGTCAATCCATAAATGAGCTCACATCATATCAGTCATTTTTATTTCATGTGAACCTCCTTCCTAAATTCCACTATCCCATTAGTGTTAAAGAGAGGCAGCTATAAGCAAGATCTCAGGTGATTAAAAACATCTCAGACTGTGGGCCTGCAATTTTGGGAGACCCCTATCTCCAATCAAGGCAAGATGAAGCTTATTTAACAATTGGAACAACAGGATCTTCATCCAGTCTTGATTCCATTTCATTGGATTCAGTCCAAATCTGAACTCAGGGACTGGTCAACAGAATTGCCTTCACCTTTGATATGTGAAGGCAAAAAACTAGTGAACCTGAAGCTATTAACACCAAAATCTCCAGCATATGAGGCCCTGTCTCACCAGTGTTATGGTGGTACTAAACTGCCAAAGGGACACTAAAAGGCAGTGATTTGTGTCCTAAATAATAATCACCCCATCTCTCATTTTGGATCAGCTTACAACAGGGTTCAACATGACAGCATCAGAAGGGAAACCTTGGTCAATAGAACTGAAGCATGCTTATCTGCCTAAGAAAATTATAGAAGTTTTACTCCACTCATTAAATTCTCAGTGAAGGTTATCCACTTTTTTGACTGGTTTAGCCCACTTGAAACAGCTTTGGAAAAAAGAGAAAATATACCAATATTTTCCCCACCTTGTTGAGCAACTTTAAATGTGACAAAGCATCTTGGTTGATTGTAAGTCTTTGTCTTTCAAAACTCCCCATTCGCTTGTTGATGGGATCCTCCTCGGGGAGAACTAACCTACTAATGATCGTCAGGTCTGCTGCTACGTCTCCATTTTGATCCAAGTACACTTTCAGCAGGGAAAGATTGTACAATTCCCTCTTCTTTAGAAATGGATGGAACTAGAATGAAAACATCCAGGAATTTAAAAGTAGAAATCTTGGTTTCTTATCTCTTATCACTTTTTATGTTTGAATCTTTCTTCTATGATTGTTTTACTTGCAAATATTGCGAGATGGGAGAACAAGTGTTACCATTATCTTCACAACTGAAGTACAAAGATTCAGCAATATTCCTAAATCATGTAGTATACTGATAATATGTATATTGACAAAAATGGTCAGTCATATATAACAATGTAGCAAAGGTCACCAATCAAGTAAACAAAATACACAAATAACGAGAGTATTCATAAACTCCTTGAAAACAATAGGGTGATTACCGGAAAGCAAGGATTTGTTAAGAAGAAAGTTGCAAGGCTAATCTTCATTCAGGTAGCGGAGATAGGAAAAATGACCAGATGAAGTAATTCTACTTTATTGTAAGAGTATATTAACAAAATCTTGCAGTATGAAAGTACAACTCTTTCACCATCTCTTTGGACAGTCAAAAAATTTAGGGAGGACTTTTTCTGAGTTTCTTTCTCTGCCTGTTATGCAGCTGTGGGTTGCCCCCCCCCAAACCACCTTATCTTATCCTTCCCTACATCTATTTCTCTGGTCCTCCGAACTCATTCACACATATGTTATACTTCCTTAACAGATTGTGTGAATGCTGGTGGTATAAGTTGTTTTTAGCAAAGAATGAACAAAATGCTTCATGATGTGATGAATGGGGATCTAGTCAATTGAGTGCTGGATAGTATGAGATAATTAAGTGAATACAACTGTCTCAAAAATTGTACTCAAATAAATATTAATATTACTGATATAATTGGGGAGTTACAAAAAACAATTAGACTTGGTTGTTGACTCAGTTCCCCAGTCTGAGGTCATCTGCCTCACCTCACCAAGGAGGAGATGCCTGGGAACATCTTACTGCAGTTTCCGTCTGGAGTTCTCTCAACCTCTTTGCACCTCTGGATTGGCTCCTATGGACTGGGCAGTTGGGAGGGCTTTTGAACAATGGGGTTTAGCCTAACAATTTCACCTTCAGAACTTCAGATTCTGCCTGCCTTCTCTTGCTGTCACTGACTCTCAATAAAAGTTCCTTTTGAAATGATGCCAGTTTCAAGAGTTTTGTTTTCCTGAGAGATTCAGCTGAGGCAGGGCCTTACAGCTTCCAGAAAATAAAAATATCATTTTGTGTTAGAGAGAGGTGCATGAGTAAAATTCAGTAGGAAACTAACTAATTGTTAGCATCCAGGACTTGGTACACGATTGTATGAATGTAATGAATGGCAGCTATAATCTGTATTAATATTTCATTTGTAGTTTTTCTAACATTATTCTATGTGTAGAATGGTTACTGATTATAATATAGTAGTAGTAATACGTTAATGTTATGATAATAACCCTATTATTAATTTGTCGATAATGTCATTAATGATCCAGTGGAATGATACCAGGTCCTCTTGCAGGCACCACACTTGGAGGAGACATTGCATAAAATTTCCATCAGCTTTAGTCAAGGACAAAGAAGAGGAGGAAGAGATCAAAGGAGCTGCTTTAAGTCTTGAGGAAAGACATCAAGCAGAAGAGCCATGTTGGAATAGAATAGAATAGAATAGGATAGGATAGGATAGGATAGGATAGGATAGGATGGGATGGGATGGGATGGGATGGGAGGGGAGGGGAGGGGAGGGGAGGGAAGGGAAGGGAAGGGAAGGGAAGAGAAGAGAAGAGAAGAGAAGAGAGCTGGAAGGGACCTTGGAGGTCTTCTAGTCCAGCCCCCTGCTCAAGCAGGAGAACCTATACAATCTCAGACAAGAGACTGTCTAGTCTCTTCATAAAAATCTCCAGTAATGGAGCCCCCACAATTTCTGAAGGCAAGCTGTTCCAGTGGTTAATTGTCCTCACTGTTAGGAAGTTTCTCCTTCATTCCAGGTTGCTTCTCTCTTTGATCGGTTTCCAACCATTGTTTCTTGTCCTAGTTTACAGGAGCTTCAAATCAGAAAATGTTGGGGAACTTTTTTTCGAATATATAAAAGGTTTTGGTTGTTGAAGGGAGGATGCAGCACTCTTCTGATAAGTAGGAGATGTTGTACAGATGTTTAAGATCTTAAACAACTAAGCCCAGAGAGCACAAAAGACCCTCAAAAGGAATTTAGTTTGATGGATCCTTGCTGGGACCCCATACCTTCCACGGCTGAAGCCTTGGAGTCCCCAAACTCTCTTCACCCTTCTTCCTTCTCCTCTGGGGTTTGGATACAGCACTTAAGGTATGGGCCAGAATCTTTATGACACTGTAGGTATAGCCATCATTTGGGATCTGCATCCTATTCTTTTTCTCTTGGGTCTCCACTGGTGCTTTCTGGGTGCATCTTCTCCGGCCTTTGAGTGAAAAGGTGTGTTTTGAAACAGAACAGTGAAAATACTCAGCTTGAAATTCACTTTCCACAAAGAAAGGTGATTTATAGATATTATCATTTTTCCAACTCTTTTTCCACTGAAAGGGAAAGCTCCAAATACTATGGACGTGCTTGAGATGCCTATCCTTTTTCTCTAAAAATATTCCAACCACTGTCATGATCCAGACTTTCCCTTCAATGGGTCCTGGCAAACCTTCAAGTGCTGAATGGAAGGGAAGAATCCTGTCTGAAATGGAATCATATTCAATGAAGTGAACAAAGATGTTGACTTGTCTCCACTTAGAGAGGGCATCCCTTAGGAATGTGGTATGTCCAGTTGTTGAGAATCGTGATATAACAACACAAATTCTATTCTTGACAAGCATAGGAGTAAAAGTCCTCATGAAATTCTCTCCCTTCTCCGTGTCTGTTGCAAAGAGACCAATCAGGGTCCATCCAAAATGAAGGAGCAGTTGGACAATTGCTTGGTACGTGATCCCTTCTTTGGGGAACATCGGATGGAAAAAAGGGAATTGACTTTTATCACTCAGAGCCTCTGAAACAATTCTATCACTGACCTGAAAAAAACAATTCTCTGTTATATTTGGGCTCCTACCAAGTCCCAATTTTTAGCTTTTAATAACTCCAATATTTTTTCTCATGCACATATTAGAATATTTTCTGTTGATTAGTCATTAGGCCACATCAAGATACAAAATTATAAAATACAGAACATTAACAAGACTGCATGTAAAAACAGAATATAAAAAATAAGTAAAATAGAATAAGTATAAAGAATGAAAACAGTATTTCTTTATAACCCAAGAATTTGCCACAATCAGACCTAATTTCCCTCTGAAAAGTGCTTTATTATATATAATTTTTGAATTCTGAGCATAGAGTAAATACATTTTTCTAAATATTAGGATTCCAATAGACTGTTTCTCTAAATTGCAATCCAAGATATTGATCTTCCTCTTTCTTAAATAATTGTCATTCAAAATAATGAAGGTCTGGAGCTTAATCATAATCATAATCATAATAATAATAATGGAAGGGACCTTGGAGGTCATCTAGTCCAACCCCCTGCTCAGGCAGGAAACCCTATACCATTTCAGACAAATGGATGCCCAGTCTCTTCTTAAAAACTTCCAGTGTTGGAGCATTCAAAGTTTCTGGAGGCAGGTTGTTCCACTGGTTAATTGTTCTAACTATCAGGAAGTTTCTCCTTAGTTCTAGGTTGCTTCTCTCCTTGATTAGTTTCCATCCGTTGCTTCTTGTCCTGCCTTGAGGCGCTTTGGAGAATAGCTTGACTCCCTCTTCTTTGTGGCAGCCCCTGAGATATTGGAACACTGCTATGATGTGCCCTCTCATCCTTCTCTTCATTAAACTAGACACACCCAATTCCAGCAGCTTTTCCTTATATGTTTTAGCCTCCAGTCCCCTAATCCTCTTTGTTGCTCTTCTCTGTGCTCTTTCTAGAGTCTCAACATCTTTTTTACATCATGGTGACCAAAACTGGATGCAGTATTCCAAGTGTGGCCTTACCAAGGCCTTGTAAAGTGGTATTAATACTTCACGTGATCTTGATTCTATCCCTCTGTTAATGCAGCCTGGCTCAGTGTTGGCTTTTTTGGCAGCTGCACCACAGTGCAGGCTCATATTTAAGTGATTATGCATGTCCAAGATCCCTCATACAGTTACTACTATTGAGCAAGGTACCACCTATACTATACCTCTACATTTGGTTTTTCTTGCCTAAATGTAGAGCCTTACTTTTTTCACCATGGAATTTCATTTTGTTAAATAGCGCCCAGTGTTCAAGTCTGTCCAGGTCCTCCTGTATCTTAAGCGTGTCTTCTGGAGTGTTGGCTATTCCAGCCAACTTGGTGTCATCTGAAAATTTGATGAGTTCCCCATCGATCCCCTCGTCCAAATCGTTGATAAAGATGTTGAAGAGCACTGGGTCTAGAACAGAGCCCTGGGGCACCCTACTACACACTTCCCTCCATGTAAATGCAGTTCCAATGATGACCACACGATGAGTACGGACGGTCAGCCAGCTATGAATCCATCTGGTGGTGATGCTGTCTAACCCACATTTTTCGATCTTATTGAGTAGTAGGTTGTGATCTACTTTATCAAATGCCTTACTGAAGTCCAAGTAAATTATATCCACAGCACTCCTCTGATCCACTAATTTTGTCACTTGGTCAAAGAATGCAATAAGATTTGTCTGGCATGATCTGTTTGTGACAAACCCATGTTGGCTTTTGGTAATGACTTTGTTTGCCTGTAGGTGTTTGCTGATTCGTTGTTTGATTATCTTTTCCAGAATCTTTCCAGGTATTGAGGTCAGGCTGATAGGTCTGTAATTTCCTGGGTCCATTTTTTTCCTTTTTTATAGATGGGAACTACATCAGCTCTTTTCCAGTCCTCTGGTAATTCCCCTGTGCTCCAGGATCTTTGAAAAATATAGTTCAGTGGTTCTGAGATCACATCTGCCAGTTCCTTGAGAACCTTGGGGTGTAATCCATCTGGTCCTGGTGATTTGAACTCATCTAGGCTGGACAGGTGCTCACTTACTTACTTTCTTGATTATCTTAACTTGTGTTTCTATTCTGTTTTTTATGGCACTGTTTTTGATAGGTTGGTCTGTTTTTCCCCATTGTGTAAAGACAGATGTGAAAAATGAGTTAAGTAGTTCTGTTTTCTCCCTATTGCTTGTCACCTTCTTGCCACTTTCACCCACTAATGGACCAATCATTTCCTTCACTATTAGAACATTTCCTGTTGATTAGTCATTAGGCCATATCAAGATACAGAATATAAAACACAGAACATCAACAAGACTACATATAAAAACAGAATTTAGAAAAAAAGTACAATAGAATAAGCATAAAGAATGAAAATAGTATTTCTTTATAACCCCAGAATTTACTATTAACAGACCATAATTTCCTTCCAAAAAAGTTTTATTATATATATATATATTGAATTCTGAGCACAGAGGAAATACATTTTTTTAATATTAGGATCCAAATAGATTGTTTTTCTTAAGTGCAATCCAAGATATTGATCTCCCTCTTTCTTAAATAATTGTCAATCAAAATAAGAGATGTATTACATCTTCTATTTCTGGAGCTCCACAAATACAAGTATATTCATTGTAAGGAGTTTGGAAGATTGAACTCAATACTTGGAAGGTACATTGTTAGCAGCTGATGCCTTTCAGTGTGCCAGCCTAACTCTCTATTTTGACCATCTTGGATTCTTTGTGCAGCATTTTTTTAGGTTTTTCTCGAGTGGCAAAAAAGACAGGGAGACGACAGTTCCCAATATAACATCAGGAGTGTTTTAAATGAAATTTGTTTGTTCTAATAGCGTTTGAGGACACTTATCAGTTTCCCTACCAATAATATTATTAAATTATATGCCCCAATTTCATAAATTGTATAAATTCCCAATTCTGCTTTAAGAGCAGGAGCTGAAGTCCTTTCATCCACCCTCAAGATACTTCTCAGATTTTATGATCGGATTTGCTATAGTAGTAATATAAATTAAATCACAAAGTTCAGCTCAATATAAGTGCATAAAGGTAACATTGGTATTTTGTATTTAATAATTCAGTCTAAGGAAGCAGCATAGCTATGATTTTTTAAAAAGAAATTAACATGCATTCACTTGTGCCTTCTAAATGAGCTCCTTTGATGTTTAGGGAGCCCAGATTGAGTCCCAGAGAAAAGTTCCCCCAGGTAAGGAAAGGTGTGAACTTGCTCTGTTGCCTCCTCATCGATTAGCCCTATATGGCAATGCTGTCATTTTCCAAAAACCATAACTTTTGACTTTGACTCATCCATAATCAGATAATTATTATGAGAATAGGAGCCATGTCCTCCAGACAACACATGCAACCCAAATGTCATTTTGGCAACACCTTTGCCTTACCTTTTGGTACATATCAATCCTACTTCTTATGGCTCCATTGAGCCCCAAACACACTCTCAAACAAATGAACAAAAATGGGATGGAAGGGACCATGGAGGTTTTCTACTCAAACCCCCAGCCCATAGCAAGAGATCCTATACCAATCCAGACAAAATGAATGTCCAGCCTCTTTTTGAAAATCTCCATTAATGGAGCACCCACAACTTCAGGAGGCAAGACGTCCACTGATTAATTGTTCTCACTGTCAGGGCTTGTAGAAAGGGCTTTGAGCAGGGTCAACATCCTGAGCTCCATTTGAGGGGCAGTCAATTTCTTCCATAATATTTCTTTGTTTACTGTGTCAAATGCTATAAAGGCAGCAAACCATTATTTCCTGTGACTGATATTTTTATAGTTAGATGGTTCAAGACAAAAGAATTGTCAAGAGTGGGTCACATCTGCCTAAAGACTGCTGGTTCTTTCACAAGGAATGCACTTTTCATCCACCTATTATCAATTCTTTTCAAGTGACGTTTGCATATATTTTAGTCACAATATCTGTTAGAGAAATGGGCCTGGAATTGCTAGAGGACTTTTTCATCCCGTTTTTATACATAGGAATCACAATTGCCATCTTTGACCCAAATGGATATGGCAGATATTATTTATATGTGTAAATTTATCTGTCAATGGAGGGTCCCACCAGTAGGGATATTTCTTGAATTGTTCAGCTGGTAGAAAATCCTCTCCAGAGGCTTTATTGCTCTTCAAAGCTTTTATGATGAATTATACCATGAGAATTTTAGGGCAAAAAATAGTTGATACATTGTCTAACATATAGTTGATACATTGTCTAACATAACATGTAGATTTTTAATAAAGTGGTTGGTTAATGTTAGTGGCCCCTAAAGGTTCATAATACATATATGTATTATCATCAGTAGGAGAGGTAATCCCATAGGACTCTGTTTAAAAATCTGAGATTTGGTCATGATTGAAGATATCATTATTTTGGCTAAGACCATATAAAAATGTGAGTTTTCCATCAGTACTACACATTCCTATTGTACAGAAGATCCTTTGATTGGACACAGAGTTTCTCCTTGCCTTCACGAGTGTGTAGCAGAAGCCTCTGCTGGAATTGGTTATGTCTAGTTTAATGAAAAGAAAGACGAGGGGGGACGTGATATCAGTCTTCCAATATCTCAGGGGCTCCACAAAGAAGAGGGAGTCAAGCTATTCTCCAAGGCACCTGAAGGCAGGACAAGAAGCAACGGATGGAAACTAATCAAGGAGAGAAGCAACCTAGAACTAAGGAGAAACTTCCTGACAGTGAGAACAATTAACCAGTGAAACAACCTGCCTCCAGAAGTGGTGAATGCTCCAACACTGGAAATTTTTAAGAAGAGACTGGACAGTCTGAAATGATTTAGGGTTTCCTGCCTGAGCAGGGGGTTGGACCAGATGACCTTCAAGATCCCTTCCAACTTTATTATTATTATTATTATTTATAATACTTACAAATGCCATGGTGAAAAATTTATTTGCAGCAGAACCAGTTCTTCAACACTCTGATCCTGAGGAACCTTTCAACATTCATGCTAGTGAAGTTGCACTTGGCACAGTCCTCCAACAAAAATACCGTAGGGGGGATTTGCAGCCCTGCGCTTACACTTCACAACATCTTTCGGAAACAGAGATAGATGGGCTCTTTGGGAGAAAGAGGCTTTTGTAGTGAGATGGGCGTTATTAAATTGGCGCCATTTCTTGGAAGGGAGTAAAGTGCCTTTAGAAGTATAGACTTATCAATATTATTATTCAAAATTATCTTAAATTCCATAGAGAAGACACAGTTGGATCTATTGCTTACACACAAACACCCCACTCACTTTACAGAGAGGGAGGGACCAACACAAACCTGTGGGACTTTGTAGATGCCTGCTAATGTTGACATCTGGATGGAGATGTCTGTGTCAGCTCCATCAACAACAGCCAAAAGCTTGTCCTTCCTTCCACAGCTGTAGTTGGGAACATTGGCTTCTCCAGTAGAGAGCATGTCCAGCAAGGCATCTGAAGTGCCGAGAGTGTTATCATAGTTGTCATGGATGTTGTAGCCGAGTGTGAGATTGTGCAGGAGCTGGGGATTCTCCCTCACCAGTTCAATATTGAAAATCATGCGAAGTATATTTTCCTTTCCATAGGATAAACTAGTGTAAAACAATGATCATGTTAATATTAGCATCATCAACAGCAACAATAATAATACTTTTTCTCCATTTAATCGTCTTTTTTCTCTACACTGAAACATAAGACAATATTGATCCAAAATTAAAGGCATCCATCACCCTTTAATATTGTTAGTGTTCAGGATGGGGATAGTCCTCAAAAAGGTTTAAGAAATTAGAAACATACAATTATTTTTAGCAGTACTAATATTCATAGCCCAGAATAATTCAATCATTAAAGAAGAACCACCATTAAAGGAAGGAGATTTTTGATAAGTGACCCAGAGAAGCTGTTCTAAAACCAAGTCATCTTCTATTCCTTTAAAAATCAGATATTGCATATCAATCGGTTATAAAAATATGGAAATTGTTGGGCAGAGGAAATTAGAACCATTTCGATTATTACTTTCAACCAAAATCAGTATTCTAGTCATGAATTTAGGACTGAATAGAGAGAGGAAAATAATGTGGACTTCTTTCCGGTTTCATTTGCCTCATGTTTCTACTCTCAGAAAATAAGGCAAAAGGGAGAGGCTGTGTTAATCAAATGGATTCAAAAAATTTGTCAGATCCTACAATATAAGAGTAAGTAAAAAAGAAGAAGAAGAAAAGAAGAGTGTTAGAACTGCAAATGAAAGGAATGAAACTCCATTGCATGACTTACAACTGAATCTGACTAGAAGGAGCCATGTTGAAAGGTAATGTGGCAGGTGTTATTCCTGATGCAGTGGTGACTATACCAATGAGAAGATCTCCTGGTCTGTAATAGCTCCATGGCTTTTCTCCATCCTGGTTGTCCAAATTCAGTGGGCATTTCATCCTCAGCTTCCCAGAGAGTGGCTGGGACAGCGGCAGCATCAGAAGCAAAAGCAGAAGCAGAAACAGGAGGTCCATAATTCATGGGGTGGAATCAATCTCCTTCCTCTTTCTAAAAAAAGAATTAGAATTCAAAGCACTCTGACAAGGTGCAATATTCAGTGGCTTTCCTGATTCAAACAGAGAAACCAAGATTCACCTGAAAGAGAGAGAAAATATATTCATGAGCACAGCTCCTGTCTGTCCTGTAATGTGAGCCACAAAAAGCATAACCTGTGATATTTATCCTTTTCTGAGGCAAGATCCCTTCCAGGTTGCTTCAGTCTGATGTTTACACCAAAGGCAGTCACTGGAGACCTAGGAGAAGAGGTCTCAGAGACAGGGAGGGTGAGGATTGCAGTGAGAAGGAGCTTCTGCTCTTGGGACCCTGAACTTCTTCCATGTAAGGAGGGGTAGCTGGAGAAAAGCACCTTAGAGAAAAGTCGCAGATAGACCCCTTGGGGCAGTGTTCTCTAGTGGTCTTAGTCCTTCCTGTTAGGACACGTACAGAAAGTCATGCTGGACGGAGAGAGTTCAACAGCCAGGAAAGTGACTTCTGCTGTCCTTCAATGGGGCTTCTTGCCTCCAGAGGCTGCTAGGGAAGGTCACCCAGAGTTATGGAGTTTGGTGCCACTCTAGGTTGGTGACCCTTAACTTCAGTGCTGCACTCAGTATCCTTGAACCCAGCCTAATGTTAAGAATTTGGGATTTTCTTTTCAATGAGATCTCCATGTATCCATCCAAATTTGGAGCTGATTTTATGATTCTTTGTAACTGAAGTGAAATTTCATTTGCCATCTGTTCTAGAAACATCACTAAGGGGCAGGAAAGTGACAGCCTGGGAGAGCACCATTTGCACACAGAGAGAAAATTGTAGAGTGGGTAGAAGTTTTAGTTTCCTCAACACTTTCTTAGTTGTCTTTCCATACTGATACAATGAGAGCCATTAAATTTTGACATTTCTTGGTTTAAATAAAACAATTTTGCTTTTAGGTCTGCAGTTGAGATGGTGGCAGCACCCACAGTGCATAGGATGGTGTGAGCTGATTTCTTGCCACACCCACCCAGAAGTTGGTTTAGGTGGCTGTTCCTCTGGTTGTGTAGATGCACTTGGTGTTCTGGATCCTGTGACATTCCCATCTCTGAGGATTTCTTTTTCCTTCCTAGAAGCTTCCATGTGATTATAGTTCAGAGTCCCTGTGTTCTGGTTTATCTTGGTTGATTGTTGATTATTTTTCTTACCTGGAGGGGGGACGTTAATATATACAGCTTGACCTAGAAGGGAGAAGTGGGAGATTGAGTGAGAGGGGGAGCTGATGGGATGGGCAGGTCCACCCTTACCATGAGGAGCACAGGATGACCAATATCCCAGGTCCATCATTTGAAAGTTGTCCCACTGTATTGTCCTCAGCTTCCACTCTCAGTGCCTGCCTACCAGATCTTTGGTGGCTCCAGGTACCGGCTGTTCTTTTTGAATGTTAAGTGGATGTGTAACATGGCTTCTCTTGTCCATGATGTTACCTGCCATGTCTCCCTGAAGCCTAGTTGTGCCCAGAGGGAAGGAAACCTCAGTTGCAAATGCGGCCACCTGCTTTGTGGGTTTGCCTCTGGTGAGAGTCCAGGGAAGTGGAGGAGGGTTGGCTGTGGTCATCCATGGTTTATTATAGGCTCTAAACAGGTTGCACCTAGAGTTTTCCTTTGTCTCAGGGGGGTTGCAAGAAAATTTCCTCAGCCTGCTGAAATATTTTCTGTGAATATGGCCCTTACAAGAAGATAAGGGCCACACCCAGGTTCAACCTCCAGAAAGAAACCATGGTTAAAAGTTGCAAGTGTGAATGCAGCCATTGGTGAAGTGATCAGGTTAAGGGGGTTGTATGGCTGTGACCAGAGGTAGTCTGGTGTAGTGGTCAAGGCATCAGACTAATAACCAGGAAACCATGAGTTCTAGTCTTGCCTTGGGCACAAAGCCAGCTGGTTAAACCTGGGCCAGCCAACCACTCAGAGCCCTGGGAAAGAGGCAATGGCAAGCCACTTCTGAAAAACCCGGTCACTATGGTCTTTCTGATTACTTTCACACACAGCTAGTTGAGGCTGTGGGACTTCCTGACTCTGGCTTCAGTTTTACAAAACCAGCCAAATGGACTCCATTTTGCTAAATATGGGCAGATTCTTTTTTAATCTGGTTGCAGATTAAAAAGTGGCAGGAAAACTCCAATCCTGATTGTGCAAGGGAGTAACAAGTCCTCATGAAGGCTGCAGACAGGTCGGTGAATTTGGGGTCCTGGAAGGGCAGGAGGGCTGCAGGAGGTGTTGTCCCTTCCTGTCAAGGGCTGGGAGGGCATGCTGGAAAAGAGGAAGGCAGGTGGAGCCTCTTCGTGATTTGGTTCAAGCAGCCTCAGGCATGGTTGGAAAACGTTTCTTTGAGGGCGAAGCCTTCCTAGCAGACAACAAGGGTGGGAGAGCAGCAGTGACATCACAGCAAGGGTGGTTCCACAGATAGGGGGGTCCAAGTCAATGCACCCCCTTCTGTTAGCAGCAGAGTGCAGCGTGGATGGTCAGGCAGGAACCCCTTCAGGAGGCAAGTCCCAGGCACCTGCAGGCTAGGAGAGCCCACCTGAGTCTTGGGTGTTTGAACCCCTGTTTGCATTTGGCCAGGCTCAGTACACCCAGCATTGATGGGACCCCCTCAGTCCCCTTTGCAGGACTCAGTTACAGAGACCCTGCAAGTGTGTTGTGTGTGAGTGTCCCACCAGGTGGCTGACAGTTGTGCGTGCTCTGCAGAATTGAACTAACTTGAGTCAAACTCTGCTAACCATCATGGAAGCGTGGGCTCTCCTTAACCTGGATGGGAGAGAAACCCTCTTTCCTGAGCTAGGTGGAGTCATTAGCTGAATTAACGGGTAAAGTTAATAAATAGCTCATGTTTAGGCCATCCAGGCTCCAGACAACAAGAGTTAGAGTGACACACACAGAGGTACCACAAATTGTGTAGTAGAATCATAATTGCTAACCTCCCTGGCTGGGGTGCGTAGTGGTGCCCCTCTTGCTATTCCGTGGGACCCCCCATGGCTCCAGCTTCCAGCCAGAGGGAGAGTTGTTACTGAACTACATCTGCAAGGCCCCAAGAGCCCCAATCCTTCCATAGCATGAAGGGAGTGGACAGCCATTTGTCTGAAAGGGCCTAGGGTCTCCTGCCTGAGCAGGGGGTTAGACTAGAAGACCTCCAAGGTCCCTTTCAACTCTATTATTCTGTTATTCTCTCCACAGTGGCTGGGTAGACATTTTCCTTTCACACAAGGAAAGCTTTCACATTTGTTCAAAAATGAATTGTAAAATATAAGTGTTTTCAACTAATAGCAAAATTAATCTTAATACAAAGTGTTTTCTATAAGCTCTATATCCACTCTATTTCCTTTAATGTCAGGGGTTTGTCTCAGGGGCTGCCCCAAAGAAGAGGGAGTCAAGCTATTCTCCAACGAACCTGGAAGGACAAGAAGCAACGGATGGAAACTAATCAAGGAGAGAAGCAACCTGGAACTAAGGAGAAACTTCCTGACAATTAGAACAATTAATCAGTGGAACAACCTGCCTCCAGGAGCTGTGAATGCTCCAACATGGAAGTTTTTAAGAAGAGGCTGGACAGCCATTTGTCCGAAATGGTATATAGGGTTTCCTGCCTGAGCAGAGGGTTGGACTAGATGATCTCCAAGGTCCCTTCCAACTTTATTCTATTCTATCCAATTTCACTGCATCTTCCTCCTTTTTGTCTGTTTTTAGTTTCCATTTCATATTTTCCTTCTGTCAAAGTCTTGAATTTTTCCTTCATTTTAATTATAGATATATATATATAGATGATATAGGTGTAGAGATAGAAATAGAGATAGAGACATAGAGATATAGATATATAGAGAGATATATAGTGATATAGATACATAGATATAGATAGAGAGATATAGATATAAACATATTGATATATATTTAAACACTCTTTCATTTTCTCCCCCTCTGGGCTGCATCTGATCAGAGTTTCCTCAAAGAGAAGATTTCGCCTTCAACTCCTCCACTTCTGAGCCAAGACAAAAGCCCCGCCCCTCTCTCTCCCTAGTGGCTGCCTCTAGTCCTGGCCTGCCCCTGTCATCGTGGCAACCCAGCAGCAGCCAATCAGGCAGGAGGGCAGAGACAAGGGTTGCCTGGGAGCTCAGCCACCAATCAGACTCCTGGAGAAGAGGCTGAAGGAGCAAAGACAAAGGGGGGGGGAGAGGAAAACGTCCAATAAGGAGAGAGAATTAGAGAGTTTTTCCTGTGATGAGAAAGAGGCAAAAACTGCCAGAGATGCAGAGGGAGGGGAGGCCGGAGTCCTGGAAGGGCCTTTCCCCCCACCCAGAAATCCCTGCAATGGAGGGCTTCTCCTCCGGGGGGGGGCTTGGGCAAGGGGGGGCAGGGGCTGCCCAGGAGAGCCCGGCCGGAGGGACTTTGGGGGCCAGGAGGGACCCCCAGGATGCCCCTTCCTCAGAGCCCCAGAGGGCCCCTCCAGGGAGACCCCCCCGGCCTTTCCCTCCCCAGCAAAGCCGGATCCCCCTTGGGAGACCCAGGCCCTGCATGGCTTCTCCCCCCCAGGAGCCTTTCCTGGAAAGACACGAAGGGGAACCGGAGCCTCACAAACCCCCCTTGGCTGCCTCTCCCCCTGAAATGCCACTCCAAAGCCCATCATCCACACTAGCCTCTTCCCAGAATGGGGGGAGTGAAGGGTTGCCCCAGTTCCCCTCCTCCTTCCTGAGCCTTTTCTATGGGCAACGTGACACGTCTGGGCTTTGCTCCCCCCCTCAGGGCCCCCTGTGTGGAAGGGAGGGGCAGTGGAACATGGGTCCTTCCCCTCCCTCTCTTCCTTACATGGGCTGAAAGACATCCTTTATTTCTCTCATTTCTCTCTCTCTCTCATTCTCTGTACATGGGTGTGATT
>NW_024098563.1:0-18776 GCF_016545835.1 Crotalus tigris | reverse complement strand
TGTCATTATTTTTCTGGTCTGCCTATCCATTGCTTTTAGTTCTGCTTGAGTCCAGTCCACTAGTCCAGCTGTGTACCTAATGCCTGGGATTGCCCAGGTGTTGATTGCCTTTATGGTATTTCCTCCATTGAGTTTGGATTTTAAGATCTTCTTCACTCTCTTGATGTATTAACCTCTAATCTTTTTCTTGACTTCAGTGTGCTTGATGTTGTCAGCTTGAATGATACCCAAGTATTTGTAGTACTCTTCCTCATCCAGACTCTTAATGTTATTGTCGTGGGGCATCTTGATTCCTTCAGTTTTCACTACTTTTCTTGTTTGATAGTAAGTGTGGCACATTTGTCCAAGCCAAACTCCATTACAATATCTTGGCTATATATACGGACAGTGTTGAGCAGCGATTCTATTTCAGATGGTGTTTTTCCATACAGCTTCAGATCATCAATGTAAAGGAGGTGGGATAGTCTAGCAGATGTTTTTGATGTTTGATAGCCATGTCCTGAGTTATTCAGTATTGTTGACAGAGGAAACAGTGCAATAACAAATAGTAATGGTGATAATGAATCTCCTTGAAATATTCCTCTCTTGATATTAACCTCTCCCAGCTTTTCACCATTGATCTGCAACTGTGTCTTCCATTGTGCCATCGATTTTTGCACAAATTTTCTGATGTTTATACTTACTCCTGTTATTTCTAGGCACTTGATTATCCAATCATGTGGCAGAGAGTCAAATGCCTTTTTGTAGTCAATCCATGCCACATTCAGGTTGGTCTTCCTTCTCTTGCAGTTTTCCAAGATCATTTTGTCTATTAGGAGTTGATCTTTTGTTCCTCTGCTATTGGAGCGGTTTCCTTTTTGCTCAGGTGGAAAGAGATTGTTTCAACTAGATGCTGTTGTACTGCATCAGCTACCACACCAGTTAGTAATTGAAAGTTGTTGGTAAGCAGGTAATTGGCCTGTAGTTGCCTGGTGTTGCCCCTTTTGCTGGATTTTTCATTATTAGGTAGGTTTTCACAGTTGTTAGCCACTTTTCAATTTCTCCTCCTTGTAGTATATTGTTGAACTGCTTGGCAATGAGTGGGTATATAACAGTTAGATGTTTCAACCAAAACCCATGCAGTTCATCTTCACCTGGTGCTGACCAATTTTTGATTTTCTTTGCTCTTTTTTCTACCATTTTTGTTGTTATTACTAGTTCTTTCATTTCAACTTCTGTTTTATTTGCATCCACCTCTTTTAAACAAGCTGCATCCTTGTTGTATTTATTTATTATCCAATCTAGCACAGTCAGCAGAGTTCAGACTGGATGGCATGTTGTTCTACCTATCGAAGTATTACCCAGGAGCTGGGCTGCAGATGTAGATGTTTGAGGTCTTACGATATTGTCGCAGATGGAAGCAATTCCTAGTAAGGCCGCCTTTTGTACTTGACTAATAGCAAATTTGTCAATGCCAATGGTGTTCAAGTGGTGCTCCAGTTGTTTTGGGATTGCACCCAAGGCGCCTATGACTATTGGTACTACCCTTGCTTGCTTTTGCCACAATCTTTCTCTTTCTATTTGTAGGTCTTGTATTTTGTTATCTTCTCCAGTTCTTTCTCTTCTATTCTGCTATCTCCAGGCACTGCCACGTCCATTATCCAGACTTTTTTGTCTTTCTTATCGACAATTGTTAAGTCTGGGGTGTTATGTTGCAGGTGCTTGTCTGTTTGAATTCTGAAGTCCCAGAGCAGTTTAATTTTATCATTTTCTATGACTTTCTCTATTTTATGATCCCACAGTTTTTGCTTACAGGCAAATGATATTTTTTGCAGATCTTCCAATGCACCATTGTTGCTACTTTGTCATGTTGCTGCTTGTAGTCAGTCTGTGCAAATCTTCTGCAACAGCTTACCAAGTTGGACACTGTTTCTTTCGCTTCCTTTGCATAGGCGGCACTACGTCTGTTGCGTCTTCTCAATTTTGCTTTGTATTGCATTTGTCCTTAATAGGCTTGGTCTTGTGCAGCCAGAATTAGTCCCTCAGTCTCTTTCTTCAATTTTTCTGCTCTTAGCCATTGCCAGGTCTTGTTATTATCTGTTTTCCCAGCTATTTTTTTTAATGTATTGGCCATGTAGTGCTTTGTCTTCCCATGCCTCTATTCTGTTCTTCATTTGGTCTTTCTTGTAGGCCAGTTTGGTCTCTCCAGTAGTTAGTAAGCCTTCCCGATATACTAATTTCAGTGCATCTTCATCATTGTTCTTCAGATATTCTTCCAAAGCCATTTTTTCTTCTTCAACCATCTGATGTACTTGTAGCATTCCACGCCCACCTATTTGCCTTGGTAGATAAAGTCTATCAATGTCACTGCGTGGATGAAGGGCTTGATTCATTGTCATTATTTTTCTGGTCTGCCTATCCATTGCTTTTAGTTCTGCTTGAGTCCAGTCCACTATTCCAGCTGTGTACATAATGACTGGGATTGCCCAGGTGTTGATTGCCTTTATGGTATTTCCTCCATTGAGTTTGGATTTTAAGATCTTCTTCACTCTCTTGATGTATTCACCTCTAATCTTTTTCTTGACTTCAGTGTGCTTGATGTTGTCAGCTTGAAGGATACCCAAGTATTTGTAGTACTCTTCCTCATCCAGACTCTTAATGTTATTTTCGTGGGGCATCTTGATTCCTTCAGTTTTCACTATTTTTCCTTGTTTGATAGTAAGTGTGGCACATTTGTCCAAGCCAAACTCCATTACAATATCTTGGCTATATATACGGACAGTGTTGAGCAGCGATTCTATTTCAGATGATGTTTTTCCATACAGCTTCAGATCATCCATGTAAAGGAGGTGGGATAGTCTGGCAGATGTTTTTGATGTTTGATAGCCATGTCCTGAGTTATTCAGTATTGTTGACAGAGGAAACAGTGCAATAACAAATAGTAATGGTGATAATGAATCTCCTTGAAATATTCCTCTCTTGATATTAACCTCTCCCAGCTTCTCACCATTGATCTGCAACTGTGTCTTCCATTGTGCCATCGATCTTTGCACAAATTTTCTGATGTTTTACTGACTCCTGTTATTTCTAGGCACTTTATTATCCAATCATGTGGCAGAGAGTCAAATGCCTTTTTGTAGTCAATCCATGCCACATTCAGGTTGGTCTTCCTTCTCTTGCAGTTTTCCAAGATCATTTTGTCTATTAGGAGTTGATCTTTTGTTCCTCTGCTATTGGGGCGGTTTCCTTTCTGCTCAGGTGGAAAGAGATTGTTTTCAACTAGATGCTGTTGTACTGCATCAGCTACCACACCAGTTAGTAATTTGAAAGTTGTTGGTAAGCAGGTAATTGGCCTGTAGTTGCCTGGTGTTGCCCCTTTTGCTGGATTTTTCATTATTAGGTAGGTTTTCCCAGTTGTTAGCCACTTTTCAATTTCTCCTCCTTGTAGTATATTGTTGAACTGCTTGGCAATGAGTGGGTGTATAACAGTTAGATGTTTCAACCAAAACCCATGCAGTTCATCTTCACCTGGTGCTGACCAATTTTTGATTTTCTTTGCTCTTTTTTCTACCATTTTTGTTGTTATTACTAGTTCTTTCATTTCAACTTCTGTTTTATTTGCATCCACCTCTTTTAACCAAGCTGCATCCTTGTTGTAATTATTATTATTATCCATCATCGCACAGTCAGCCAGATGTTCAGACTGGATTTGGCATTTTGTTACCTATCGAGTCCTTACCCAGGACCTGGGATAGGCAGATGTGGATGTTTGATGGTATTACAGGTATCGTCGCAGGATGGAAGCAGTTCCTAATAAGGCCGCCTTTTGCAATTGACTAATAGCAAATTTGTCAATGCCAATGGTGTTCAAGTGGTGCTCCAGTTGTTTTGGGATTGCACCCAAGGAGCCTATCACTATGGTACTACCCTTGCTTGCTTTTGCCACAGTCTTTCTATTTCTATTTGTAGGTCTTTGTATTTTGTTATCTTCTCCAGTTCTTTCTCTTCTATTCTGCTATCTCCAGGCACTGCCACGTCCACTATCCAGACTTTTTTGTCTTTCTTATCGACAATTGTTAAGTCTGGGGTGTTATGTTGCAGGTGCTTGTCTGTTTGAATTCTGAAGTCCCAGAGCAGTTTAATTTTATCATTTTCTATGACTTTCTCTATTTTATGATCCCACCAGTTTTTGCTTACAGGCAAATGATATTTTTTGCAGATCTTCCAATGCACCATTGTTGCTACTTTGTCATGCCGCTGCTTGTAATCAGTCTGTGCAATCTTCTTGCAACAGCTTACCAAGTGGTCCACTGTTTCTTCAGCTTCTTTGCATAGGCGGCACTTACTGTCTGTTGCTGTCTTCTCAATTTTGACTTTGTATGCATTTGTCCTTAAGGCTTGGTCTTGTGCAGCCAGAATTATCCCTCGGTCTCTTTCTTCAATTTTCCTGCTCTTAGCCATTGCCAGGTTTTATTATTATCTGCTTTCCCAGCTATTTTTTTTCATGTATTGGCCATGTAGTGCTTTGTCTTCCCATGCCTCTATTCTGTTCTTCATTTGGTCTTTCTTGTAGGCCAGTTTGGTCTCTCCAGTAGTTAGTAAGCCTTCCTGATATACTAATTTCAGTGCATCTTCATCATTCTTCTTCAGATATTCTTCCAAAGCCATTTTTTCTTCTTCAACCATCTGATGTACTTGTAGCATTCCACGCCCACCTATTTGCCTTGGTAGATAAAGTCTATCAATGTCACTGCGTGGATGAAGGGCGTGATTCATTGTCATTATTTTTCTGGTCTGCCTATCCATTGCTTTTAGTTCTGCTTGAGTCCAGTCCACTATTCCAGCTGTGTACCTAATGACTGGGATTGCCCAGGTGTTGATTGCCTTTATGGTATTTCCTCCATTGAGTTTGGATTTTAAGATCTTCTTCACTCTCTTGATGTATTCACCTCTAATCTTTTTCTTGACTTCAGTGTGCTTGATGTTGTCAGCTTGAAGGATACCCAAGTATTTGTAGTATTCTTCCTCATCCAGACTCTTAATGTTATTTTCGTGGGGCATCTTGATTCCTTCAGTTTTCACTATTTTTCCTTGTTTGATAGTAAGTGTGGCACATTTGTCCAAGCCAAACTCCATTACAATATCTTGGCTATATATACGGACAGTGTTGAGCAGCGATTCTATTTCAGATGATGTTTTTCCATACAGCTTCAGATCATCCATGTAAAGGAGGTGGGATAGTCTGGCAGATGTTTTTGATGTTTGATAGCCATGTCCTGAGTTATTCAGTATTGTTGACAGAGGAAACAGTGCAATAACAAATAGTAATGGTGATAATGAATCTCCTTGAAATATTCCTCTCTTGATATTAACCTCTCCCAGCTTTTCACCATTGATCTGCAACTGTGTCTTCCATTGTGCCATCGATTTTTGCACAAATTTTCTGATGTTTCTACTTACTCCTGTTATTTCTAGGCACTTGATTATCCAATCATGTGGCAGAGAGTCAAATGCCTTTTTGTAGTCAATCCATGCCACATTCAGGTTGGTCTTCCTTCTCTTGCAGTTTTCCAAGATCATTTTGTCTATTAGGAGTTGATCTTTTGTTCCTCTGCTATTGGGGCGGTTTCCTTTCTGCTCAGGTGGAAAGAGATTGTTTTCAACTAGATGCTGTTGTACTGCATCAGCTACCACACCAGTTAGTAATTTGAAAGTTGTTGGTAAGCAGGTAATTGGCCTGTAGTTACCTGGTGTTGCCCCTTTTGCTGGATTTTTCATTATTAGGTAGGTTTTCCCAGTTGTTAGCCACTTTTCAATTTCTCCTCCTTGTAGTATATTGTTGAACTGCTTGGCAATGAGTGGGTGTATAACAGTTAGATGTTTCAACCAAAACCCATGCAGTTCATCTTCACCTGGTGCTGACCAATTTTTGATTTTCTTTGCTCTTTTTTCTACCATTTTTGTTGTTATTACTAGTTCTTTCATTTCAACTTCTGTTTTATTTGCATCCACCTCTTTTAACCAAGCCGCATCCTTGTTGTATTTCTTTGGGTTATCCCATATCTGCTTCCAGAACTGCACTGTTTCTTCCTTGTCAGGTACTGACTGATTCCTTGCAGTTTCTCCATTGATGGATTGGTAGAAACGTTTCTGATTGGATTGAAATTGGAGGTTCTGCCTATAGTTTGCAATTCGAGCTTCATATCTACTGATTTTCCTGGCTATAGCTGTTATTTGTTGCTTTATTATTTCCAGTGCTTCCTTGATCTTCCTTGTTTCTAAGTGGTATTTCTTGATTAGGTATTCTTTGGTCTTCTTGTTCTTCAGCTTCTTTTCTTTTATCTGTTCTAGCTTGCTTGCATGTGATCTTAACTTGCTGATCTATTATTATTATTATTATTATTATTATTATTATTATTATTATGACATTTTGCCATACTTACGAACATTACAGCATCCCCAAGGTCACGTGATCAAGATTCGGATGCTGGGCAACTGGTTTCTATTTATGACGGTTGCCCTGTTCTGGGGGGTATCACGTGATCATCTTTTGCGACACGCAAAGTCAACGGAGAAGGCAGATTCCCCAAACAACCATGCTACTAACTTAACGACTGCAGGGATTCCTTTAAAACTGTGGCAAGTAAGGTCGCAAAATGGGGCCAAACTCACTTAACGATTGTCTTGTTTAGCGACGAAAACACTAGGCTCGTAAGTCGAGGACTACCTATGCTTTCTACAGGAAGTCAATGACACGTTACCTGTATATAGTTCTGAAGCTCAACCTTTAAGTTGACCTTCATTGTTCCAGATTCTGGAACCTTCCAATTCCGCCATCTTTCAAACAGGAACAAGTAGCCTGTAAGTTGCAGGAATGTGTCAGCCCTTAATCACTTTTCTTCTCTTTTCAACAACGTTAAATAATAGGGATATTTGTTTTCCTCTCTGCTCATGGTGTCCACACTTATGAATTAATTGCCATCAAGTCTTTTTTTGTTTTTATTTTGCCCTATTTTTTTCTTCTTCTCCCTGGGGATGAAATCTTATTTTAGCAGTCCTTTTCTAAGCTGAGGAGAATCTTATTTATGCTGTCCTGTTCCCAGCTCTGCTTAGAGGGAGAAGAAGAGAAGGACTTGGGAAATCTTCTCCTGATGAGAACATATTTTCATGATATAATATATTCCACGTTTAGCTTGTCAAGTGGTTTCATGCTGCAGATGAAGCGCTGGGAAGGACTATAGACTTTGAAATCACAACTCGGGTTGTTTATTGCTGAAAATCTTGCTGTTCCATGTGCACTGTGTTCTGAACAGAGAATTACTCTGTGCATATCTGTAGGGTGCCCAAGGGGGACGGGGTCAAAAAAGTCAAAATGGCTGGCAAGACTTTGCAAAGCCCTGCCTTTTTTTTTTTTACACGTGTTGCACATGCCAAACACATAGAAAGGGCCAGCGTTTTTATTAAAGACTGGAATCCTCTTATGGGCTTTTAGCTAAAAGGAGAGAAAAAAAAAAGAAATAGTAACTGTGAGAGGGATCTCAGAGTCTTAATGGACAATCACTTAAATAGGATCCAGCCGTGTGCTGCAGCTGCCAAAAAAGCCAACACAGTGCTGGGCTGCATTAACAGAGGGATGGAATCAAGATCACGTGAAGTATTAATACCACTTTACAATGCCTTGGTAAGGTCACACTTGGAATACTGCATCCAGTTTTGGTCACCACGATGTAAAAAAGATGTTGAGACTCTGGAAAGAGTGCAGAGAAGAGCAACAAAGATGATTAGGGGACTGGAGGCTAAAACATATGAGGAACGGTTGCTGGAATTGGGGATGTCTAGTTTAATGAAGAGAAGGACGAGGGGGGACAGGATAGCAGTGTTCCAGTATCTCAGGGGCTGCCCCAAAGAAGAGGGAGTCAAGCTATTTTCCAAAGAGCCTGAAGGCAGGACAAGAAGCAACGAATGGAAACTCATCAAGGAGAGAAGCAAACTAGAACTAAGGAGAAACTTCCTGACAGTGAGAACAATTAACCAGTGGAACAACCTGCCTCCAGAAGCTGTGAATGCTCCAACACTGAAAGTTTTTAAGAAGAGACTGGACAGCCATTTGTCTGAAATGGTATAGGGTTTCCTGCCTGAGCAAGGGGTTGGATTAGATGACCTCCAAGGCCCCTTCCAACTGTTGTTGTTGTTGTTGTTATTATTATTATTATTATTATTATTATTATATGGCAATTTATGGACCTGCTAATTAAAAAGAGTGCAATACAGTTAGTCCCTGATTTACAACCGTTTGTTTAGTGACTGTTCAAAGTTACAACAGCGCTGGAAAAAGTGATGGATGGCCTTTTTTGACATTTACAACCGTTGCAGCGTCCTCCTGGTCACGTGATCCAAATTCACACGCTGGGCAAGTGATTCGTGTTTATGACGGTTGCAGCGTCCCGGGATCACGTGATCCCCTTTTGTGACCTTCTGACAAGCATGGGGAGGCCAGATTCACACAACAACTGTATTACTAGCTTAGCAACTGCCGTGGTTCACTTAAAAACTGTGGCAAGAAAAATCATAAAATGGAGGCAAAAGTCCCTTAACAACTGTCTCCCTTAGCGACAGACATTTCGTCGTCAGTTGAGGACTACCTGTGTTGTTTTTCTGTGATACACACACACACACACTCTGACACACAGAGATACGTACAAACACACACAGACACACACACAGGGCACCTTTTTTCATGTATGGTGGACATGTAGAGAAGCACAGGTGTACTGGCGTATGGTCTGGGATTGGGCAATAGAAATGACTAGGCAAAACATTTAATACAAACCGGAGACATTACTATTAGGAATACTAGAGAAAAATGTAAATAAAGAGGACACATATTTAATTATCCATGTGGTCACAGCAGCAAGGATACTATTTGCTCAAAAGTAGAAAGCAATGGAAGTGCCGAGTGGGGAAGCACTAATAAAGAAAATTATGTATTGCGCAGAACTAGACAGGATAACTAAAAGATTAAAAAATCAGGAAGAAACAGAATTTTATCGAATATGGAATAAATTTTATAGATGGAGAGAAAAAAAACGGAGGTCGCAGTAAAGAGATACACTGAGATAGAGACTAGAAATGTATAGTTGTATATTGTCTCTAATTATACTAAAAACGCGAATCCCAGGTATATTCATGTTGAGAGAAGTAGTCGAACACCGGGATAAATAAAAACAACGGTTTAATAAACTAACAACTGTTAGTTATACCTATATAGTTGTGTATAGGTATATTATATGTAATTAATGTACAATATGGACTGAGATGTCAGTCAAAGACGATTTACCATGTTCAACGTTTTCAATCCTTTTTTCTTCTTTGTACTTAATAAAAAATTAAAAATAAATAAATAAATTCACATTGATCTTGTTTCCCGTTTCTCTTTTATTTCTGTGAACATCTTTAAGAACAATCATCGTTTTGGACAAGGGCCAGGGGTTTCGTGACACGATCACAGATGCCCTTTTTCTACTCACTTCTTGCCTGAAAGGTCTCCCTCTTTGTGTGTCTATGTGTGTGTCTTTATGTTCTTGTATATTCCTTATTTTGTCTTTTTCCCTTGCAAGATGCTTGCAGATAATGTTAGGCTTCTGATCTCCCTCTCCCCGTTTTAGCATCTCGCTGGCTCCAAGGGGGGAGGCAGGAACCCACTCAGGATAAAGCAAAGGGCCAGATCCACTCAAAATAAATCCATACCAAGGACCAGACCCCCCCCATAAAACCAAGTCTCTGGACCCCATTTTATTGTAGTCTACCCCCCCAAAAAACAAATCTCTTTGTTCTTGGGAATAAATGGATCTCCTTTCTCAACAATATGTCTGGATTTCATTTTTTATTGCGCCATCCCGGCTCGTGGACCCCCCCCTCCCCAAATTATTCTTCTTACAATAACTTCCACCCGGATTTGAAAGAATAGCCCAAGTTAAAACTTATCTCTCGTTAAATAAAATCGGAACGGGAGCTGCAGCTAAAGCCCGTGGAAGGAAAGTTAAGAACAGATTTAACTGAAAAACCACCCTTCCTTCATTGGCACTGATTTTTATTTTTTTTTTAGCATTGAAATGCCCCCCCCCCCCGGGACTTGCTT
Source organism: Crotalus tigris (assembly GCF_016545835.1). Classification (NCBI taxonomy): domain Eukaryota; kingdom Metazoa; phylum Chordata; class Lepidosauria; order Squamata; family Viperidae; genus Crotalus; species Crotalus tigris. The sequence goes on along the minus strand of NW_024098563.1, from coordinate 8,659 downwards.
TCAACTCCATGCAGCATTTAATTTCGCTCAGCCACCCCCCCTTCGAGTTGCTTTTTTTGCAGAAATCAAAAAACATTCTTGAGAAATAAATTCCTCTCACAGCGCAAAGTACAGTGTATCACAACTGTAGATATTTTGTTGATTACTGTCATGGTTCTGGCATTCAGTCTGCTGAGGCAGTGAGTCTTTTCAAAAGGCCAGCTGCCTTTGCTGGGGTTACGGTGATCCTGATTTATTTTCATTTCAAAAGGCTTGGTTATATCTCTTTTTGTCCAAAGTATAAGAGCGGGTACTACAAAATCCATTTTCTCCTTGTCTTAGTCCTGCAGATCATCATAAATAGAGTCAAGATCACGTGAAGTATGAGTCCTGCTTTACAAAGCCTTAGTAAGGCCACATTTGGAATCCTGCATCCACTTTTGGTCACCACAATATAAAAAAGACGTTGAGACTCTGGAAAGAGTGCAGAGAAGAGCAACAAAGATGATCAGGGGACTGGAGGCTAAAACATACGAAGAACAATTGCAAGAATTGGGTAGGTCTAGTCTGGTGAAAACAAGGTGTAGAGGATTTCATGACAGCCGTGTTCCAATATTTGAGGGGCTGCCCCAAAGAAGAGGGAGTCAAACTATTTTCCAAAGCACCAAAAGGCAAGTTGAGAAAGAATGGATGGAAATTAACCAAGGAGAAAAGCAACCTAGAACCAAGGAGAATTTTCGTAATGGTGAGAACAATCAACTAATGGAACGGTTTGCCTTCAGAAGTTGTGGGCGCCCCATCACTGGAGGCTTTCAAGAAGAGATTGGACGGCCATTTGTCTGAAATGGTATGGGGGGTCTCCTGCTTGAGCAGGGGGTTGGACTAGATGACCTCCAAGGTCCCTTCCAACTTTGTTATTCTATGCTTCTAGGCTAGCAAAACACGGTGCTGGGCATGTCCCTTTCTCCGTAAATTCCTGAATCGGGGAAATTCTTAGGAATTTGGAGTGCCAAACGCAATCCAAGTAATTTCCCAGATGACAAAGCCAGCTGCCATAAATAAAACGAGTGTGTCACTGGAAAGCTTGAAAAATCCTGGAACCCAGCTACAACGTTGAGAGAAAAAAAAATATCTTTTTTTTTTTTTTAGCAAAAAGGAAGAGTCCACATCATCTCTACCCTTGTAGGCTTCTCAAAGTCTAGGAGTTTGTGGTGTTGCTCGGCAAAGCCAAACCCATGGGGTTCCCTATCGAGTTCGCAAACGCCATAATTGCGTTTGAGCCAGACCCTTTGTTGATGCTGATCACCTCCCCGCTGGCTTGCTCAAGTTCCGTCTTCCGGAAGATGTTCTTCATGGTGGACTGGAAGTTGTTGGTGACAAAGCAGTAGACGATGGGATCCATGCAACTGTTGAGGCTGCTTAAGGTGACGGTCACGTGGTAGACCACCAAGCTGAGGTTGTAGGACATGGCTGGGTTGATGGCAATGGCCAGCTGGCGCACGTGGAAGGGGGTGAAGCAGATCATGAAGATGATCAGGACCGTGATGAGGAGCTGCACGGCTCTCATCCGCCTCTCCCGGCTCTGGTGCATGAGCGTGGGCTTGGAAAGGGCGCACATGATCCTGGTGGTGAAGAAAGTGAGGATGATCAGAGGGAAGAAGTACTCGCAGACCATCAAGGGCAAAATCTGCGCAATGCAGCAGTAGGAGAACTTCACGGCCAGGGTGAGGATGGAGAAGGTGATCACGGTGGCGAAGGTCCAGATGAAAGCACAGATCCCTTTGGCGTAGTCGGGGTTCCTCCACCTGCGCGAAGCTTCCACCTGGACAATCGCCAGGTACCGGTCAATGCAGATGCACGTGAGGAAGAGAATGCTACAGTACATGTTGACAAAATAGGTGAAAATGTGGACGAGCGCACAGGTGTGGCAGTCCTTGGCAACGTAGTGCACAATGATCCGGATAGGTAAAGAGAAGCCCACCAGCAGATCGGTGATGATCAGATTGATGGTGTAGATGACCGAGGTGGTTTTCGTTTTCGTGCGGAAGCAGAAGACGTAGAGAGCTACAGAGTTCAACACCACGCCCATCAGGAAGATGATGGTATTGATCACCACCAGGACTATCCACAAGGTATGAAATCTGTCCGAGAGTTCTCCATCCAGGTGGACAAATTTGTTAAACATATTGCTGTAGTTGGAGGACACCGTAGAGTTGTTGGAAGGCTCCATGGTCAACGCCGCTAATGGTACCTACAAGACAACAAACAAAGATGCAGGTTCACGGTCGATTTTTATACTGCTCAATAGTCTGTGGAGATTCTCGGTCATCCACATCATGGTTGTCCCAAAGATGACTTTTCACGAGACAACTGGACTTCCTTGTTTTTCTTTGAAGACGTTTCATTTCTCATCCAAGAAGCTTCTCCAGCTCTAACTGGATTGTGGGGAAATGGAAGGATTTATACTCCTTGCAGGCAGCTGGTCTATCTCCAGTCTACAACACAGTCCTTTCAACAATTCCAAGAGGGCTCCACACCCATTTGCACCACTCAGGTGACCCTGAGGACACAGGTAAACCTCCAAGTGGCCTCAAGGACTCTCTAAAAGAAGGCAAATGATCAGCTGTCTGCAAGGAGTATAAATCCTTCCATTCCTCACTATCCAATCAGAGCTGAAGAAGCTTCTTGGATGAGAAGTGAAATGTCTTCAAAGAGAAAAAAGAATGTCCAGTTGCCTCCCCAAAAGACACCTTTGGGACTGCTCAGTAGTGTAATCTTGAGGTCAAGTATAACTTTTAGGAAGGAAGTTTGGACCCAAAGCTTCCTGTCTCTACCCTTATTTGCAAATATCCCAACTGCTCCCGGATGAGAGAAAGATCCTATTGCTTTGCACACCCAAAGCATGGAATACAGATAGCACAACAGATTTGTAGCAAGCCATCATTTAACTAGGTTCCCAGTTCTTCCAGGATAGGTAGTCCTGTACTGAAGTAAACCGTTTGTTTAGAATGAAGTTACAACGGCTCTGAAAAAGTGACTTTTGACCGTTTTTCAATGGTTTTACAACTGTTGCAGCATCCCCATGGTCACGTGATCAAAATTCAGACACTTGGAAACTGACTTGTATTTATGACGGTTGCAGCATCTCGGGGTCATCTGATCACCGTTTGTTGACCCCTGACCAGTAAAGTCAACGGGGGAAACCAGATTCACTTAACAACAGTGTTCCTAACGTAACAATTGCAGTGATTCACATAACAACGGTGGCAGGAAAGGTCGCAAAATGGGTTGTGGGAAGAATCCAGAGAAAGAAATATTTTGGAAAATATTAAAAAGGCAGAATATTATATTTCCCCAAAGGATCTTAAAGATAGAAACCAACCTCGTCCCCAAGTCTCTCTGCTCCAAACAGAAACCGGGTCTGCAGAAATGCAGATGTAATAATCCTGTCAGAAAGATTGGAGTCAGGAAGCTGGGATTAGAAAGACAAGGATCCCTGGAATCAACAATCCTTCATACCAAAAAATCCAACAGTCATCAGCCACAGCCCCAGGGAAGCAGGATATGTCCTTTGGGACATAATAGGATTAACCCACCACCATCAGAATACCAGAATAGCAGACCCAGATCAAAATTCATGCCACAGGAACAACTCCAAATAAAAGCCCAAGAAGGTATAAAAACCTACCACTCCCTACTATATGTGGTCAGTTTTTTCTTAGAGCCGTGTTTCTGTCTGGCTCTGCTCTTCGATAAACTGCAACCTTCTTTCTAAAGCAGTCTCCATTTTGTTTATTCCCGGCTTGGACTGGACCCTGGTGAAGATTTTTCTTTCGACAGGGGCAACATTCACGCAACAACCGTCTTGCTGAACCACAGAAATTTTGGGCTTAATTGTGCTCTTAATTCGAGGACTTCCTGTAAATCTTCTTAATCAACAAACCAATAAATTTTAAAGTTCCGCTTGTCTGCATTTTATAGCAGAACAACTAATCTTAACTCTTCTTTTAAACAAGGCTCAAGTGATTTACGAAAGGTGTTAAAAAGTAAAAAAAAAAAAAACCTTTTAAAAGAAAATCACAGGAGAACTTTTTGACCTTGGGTGGGTGTAACGTATTGCCTAATATGGATTTGCGACATTTTTTCCCCTGCAGCCAACTTGTAGTAAAAAAACAGTTTTCCAAGCTGCTGCCAAAGCCTTGCTAAACCATTATTTGGCAGCAGGGGAGGAGAAAACCCCGGGAGACTGAACGGGAAAAGGGTGAGAATGGCTGCTTTTGTGCCTTGGGATTAACCGGGTTAATGCATTAATCCATTAACCTGGTTAATGCGTTAATCCATTTCCTAGGCTCGTGGACAGCTTTCAACACAAATTTGACAAACAGCTGGATTTGCACAACACCCAAAGCTGGAAAACTCCCCAGCCAAGGTTAGATGAATTGAATTTACTATGTAGGGTAAAGGCAGTTGTAGAAACACATCATCAGAACAAAAGGTTGACGTTAGAGAAGAGTTTTCACTTTCAATAATATAATTCCAATAAACATTTAGCCTGGCAGTTTCGGCTTTCTACATCTCTCGTGTCTCGAAACAAATCAAACCTCGCTGGTATTTATTAGTCCTGCCCTGCTCTTAATAGCTGGATCTAATCCCGTGGTCTAGTCCTGCCTTAATTTTCCAACAGCTCTGTGTTTAAATGTTCCTCCGGGTAATTTGTCACATTATTTATACACAAAGGGTTAAACATTTTCTTGGCAAGTTTTTGCTCAGCTGGGGCAGAGATTGGCCAAATATGGTATTTTGCTTTTGGGGAACGCGTGAAGCTGTGATCTTCGGTGTCCAGGAGCAACAGAAAGATCTGGCAGCCATCAAGATTGAAAGGGAATATTGCTGAGGAGATATTTAGAGATACGACGGTTCTAGAAACCTATTCTTCACTTCAGTTGTATTCTCAACAACAAGACCTGACATCCGGGGACACCCCCCCCCCAAAAAAAGATTTTACATCACTCTTGATCAGTGATCCCAAACGGTTTTATCCCACTCGGGATTTGGAGAATCAAGGATTATTCTCCTGGATTAGCTAAGCTTATTTCGGACATATTTTTCTTACCGTATATGCCGGCGTATAAGGCGACTTCCGCCAGCGCTAAAATCGGCGCCAAAGACGGGGGTCGTCTTATACGCCCAGTCGTCTTATATGCCGGAAATACTGGTAGTTTCCGGCATATAAGACGACGTTCTAGGAATGTGGCTCGGCGACAAAGACGGGGGTCGTCTTATATGCCGGGTCACCTTGTACATCGGCATATACGGTAGGTCCAACTGAACGACGTGAATCATTCATGAAAACAAACCAACAATACAATACTGCACAATACAGGCAGTCCTTCACTTACAACAGTTCACTTAGTGACCGTTGAAAGTTACAAAGGCACTGAAAAAAGCAACTTATGACCGTTTTTCACACTTATGACCGTTGCAGCCATCCCCGTGGTCACGTGATCAAAATTCCAACGCTTGGCGACTGACTCATATTTATGACGGTTGCAGGGTTCCCCGGGGTCGTGTGATCCCCTTTGGCGACCTTCTGACAAGCAAACATCCAAGGGGAAGCCGGATTCACTTAACGACCGGGTTACTAACTTACCCATTGCAGTGATTCACTTAACAACCGAGGCAAGGAAGATCGCAAAAACGAGGCAAAACCTCACTTAACAAAAGTCTCCCTTAACCATGGAAATTGTGGGCTGAGCTGTGGTTGTTAAAATGAGGACCACCTGTATATCAAACAACAACCCCAGAAAGGGCTTGTTGTGATTAAGACCACCAAGGAAATGAAGAAATCCGGGAAGTTCAAAAGCGTACAAAAAATTATTGTAAGCTTAAGTTCTCTACAAGAATCTGAGCTACTCACGGTCATGGGAAATTAGAGTGAGTTAAGAACAGAAGGAATTCAAGGTGGTCTGGCCTTTGATCTCTTGTGGGCACACAGGGACTCATGACTGGTGACGCATTTGACCCGTCCCTCCAGGGTCATCTCCTGCAGACCAATCCTAGAACTTGGAGATCAATCTCTGCCCACTGCTTAATTGATCAGGAAAAACAGAAAGGAACAGAACAGAACAGAACAGAACAGAATAGAATAGAATAGAATAACAGAGTTGGAAGGGACCTTGGAGGTCATCTAGTCCAACCCCCTGCTCAGGCAGGAAACCTTATACCCTTTCAGACAAATGGCTGTCCAGTCTCTTCTTAAAAACTTCCAGTGTTGGAGCATTCACAACTTCTGGAGGCAGGTTGTTCCACCGATTAATTGTTCTACTGTCAATTTCTCCTTAGTTCTAGGTTGCTTCTCTCCTTGCTTAGTTTCCATCCATTACTTCTTGTCCTGCCTTCAGGGGCCTTGGAAAATAGCTTGACTCCCTCTTCTTTGGGGCAATCCCTGAGATACTGGAACACTGCTATCATGTCGCCCCTAGCCCGTCTTTTCATTAAACTAGACATGCCCAATTCCAGCAGCCTTTCTTTATATTTTTTGGCTCCAGAACCAAGAGATGTTCTTTCTGGCTCCAAGACTATCTGGACAGAACTGAATCCAGACAATAGGTCTAGCATTGACTTGAGAAGACTCAGTGATGGAGATCCATTGTTTCTCATCCTTCTCTCTGGTAATTGGTGAATAATATGACCCCCTCCTCTTCTTTGTGGCAGCCCCTCAGATACTGGAAGACTTCTATCATGTCTCCCCTATTTCTTCTTTTCCTTAGACTAGCCAAACCCAAGTCCTGCAGCCGTTCTTTGTATGTTTTAGTCTCCAGGCCTTGGATCATCTTAGTTGCTCTTCTCTGAATTTTTTTCCAAACTCTCAACATCTTTTTTTGTGATATGGTGATCAAAATTGGCTGCAGTATTCCAGGTGTGGCCTCACTAGCGTTTTATAAAGCGGTACTAATATTTTGCGTGATCTTCATTCTATGCCTTGGACTCATAGCGTCCCTACAAACAGAAGTCCTATTAAGAGAGATACAAAAAAATCACCTTCGTTTAAGTTGCTCAAGATTCCTAGCGCTTTGCTCCAAATTTCTTGGAAGAAAGTTGATCCTGGATTGATTTATGGCAGCTTCTGGCTTATATCACCAAGTGGTTGAAGCTCTCACGTTGTCAAGTGGTGCTCCTCAGCTTTCGTAGGCGATTTGCATGTGTAATTTCCCCTGCTTTGTCCACGCCGTTACCTTCCCTCACAACATAACAATCTGAAGAGCTTTTTTGAAGCAAAGCTTCTGAGGTGACTTAAGTAAATTTGGCTCCAGTATTTATCTGAGTGCACACTACAAAACTTATAAATACATTTTATTAGGGAGACTCAGACGGCTGGGTGGTTCAAGTCGTCTTGTAAGGTGCTTGTAAATCCTTTACAGCTTCCACAGTATTTATAATGAAAACTGATTTAAATTAAAAAATTCAATTCTTGGCAGAAGGCACTCAAGATATGTGTCCAGCATGATGATAATGATGGTGATGATAATGTTAACTATTCAGTCACGTCTGGCTCTTAGAGTCTTTGAGTCAGATCTCTCTGCATCTTCCAATCTTGAGCTATTTTTTTGATGGGTCCCTCAGCTTCTTCTCAATGAAGTTTTTATTTATATAAAATCTTTACATTGTAGTTCGGCATCCAACCGGCCTCAATCAATCAATCAATCAATCAATCAGAATAGAGCTGTAAGGGACCTTGGAGGTCTTCTAGTCCAGCCCCCTGCTCAAGCAGGAGATTCAATACCAGGGGTAGGCAACCTTGGCTCTCTTATGATTCGTGGACTTCAACTCCCAGAATTCCTGAGCCAGCATGGCTCAGCTTGGAAACCTCTCCCTTTCCCCTCAGCATGGCTGGCTCAGGAATTCTGGGAGTTGAAGTCCACGGGTCACAAAAGAGCCAAGGTTGCCTACCCCTGGCCTAGGCCTAGGCCACTTTATGACTCGTGGACTTCAACTCCCAGAATTCCTGAGCCAGAAAGGCTCAGCTTGGAAACCTCTCCCTTTCCCCTCAGCATGGCTGGCTCAGGAATTCTGGGAGTTGATGTCCACGAGTCATAAAAGAGCCAAGGTTGCCAACCCCTGTCCTATACCATTTCAGACAAGTGGCTGTCCAGTCTCTTCTTAAAAACCTCTAGTGATGGAGCACCCATAACTTCTGGAGGCAAGATGTTCCACTGGTTAATTGTCCTCATGGTAAGGAAGTTTCTCCTTATTTCTAAATTGGTTCTCTGCTTGATTGGTTTCCATCCATTGTTTCTTGTCTTGCCTTCAGATGCTTTGGAGAATAAGTTGACCCCCTCTTCTTTGTGGCAGCCCCCCAAATGCTGGAATACTGCTATGATGTCACTCCTAGTCCTTCTTTTCTCTAGGTTGGCCATACCAGGAGATCGATGGTCAATTGAAACATCTGATGTATTATGAGGGCTTGTGAGGAGAACATCTTAGGGCCACATGATCAATCACTGACCACTGCTGATGCTGCTGAGATCAGATAGACATTCAGGGGTGAAATTTTGCATTTGTTAGTAGGACTAACCTACATAACTCATTCCAATTCCAGGCTGGGATAGGTAGGCCATCCCTTTGTGAAATATTTCATGCTGGGAAGACAGCAATAGCTATAGACTTATATACTGCTTCA
>NW_024098562.1:0-13351 GCF_016545835.1 Crotalus tigris | reverse complement strand
AAGGTCAGTGCTCTCCTAACCATACCCCAGCATTGCGAGTTTTTTGGCAATATCCATTTTGCACTACGGGTTCATGGTAATCTAACCCTAACCTCACGTGGAATTTTCCTCCAATGGAATTTTCCCATGTATTTTACCAGGAAACATAGATAGCGCAGCCTAGAATAGTAAATGCCCTCGTAACCATAGCCAAGCACGCCGGGTTTGTTGGTGATGTCCATTTTGCTCTACCAATCATGGTGACCTAACCATAACGCTAAGTGGAATTTGCCTCCAGGGATTTTTCCCATGTATTTTACCAGGAACCATAGATAGTGCAGCCTAGAAAAGTCAGTTCCCTCCTAACATACGCAAGCAGCACTCGAGTTGTTGTGATGTCTATTTTTTCTGTATGGATCATGGTGACCAACCTCTAAGTGGAATTTTTCCTCCAATGGGATTTTCCCATGTATCTTGACAAGGAAACATAGATAGGGCAGGTTAGAAAAGTAAGTGCCCTCCTAACCAGACCCAAGCACTCCGAGTTTGTTGGCGATATCTATTTTTTTGTACGGATTAATGGTGACCTAACTCTAACCCTAAGTGGAATTTTCCTGCAATGGGATTTTCCCATGTATTTTACCAGGAAACGTAGATAGCGTAGCCTAGAAAAGTAAATGCCCTCCTAACCATACCCAAGTATCCCGAGTTTGTTGGTGATATCCATTTTGCTCTACGACTTCATGTTTACCTAACCCTAACCCTACATGGAATTTTCCTACAATAGGATTTTCCCATGTATTTTAGCAGGAAACATAGATAGCGCAGCCTAGAAAAGTAAATGCCCTCCTAACCATAGCCACGAACTCCGGGTTTGTTGGTGATGTCCATTTTGCTCTAAGACTTCATGTTTACCTAACCCTAACCCTACGTGGAATTTTCCAACAATGGCATTTTCCCATGTATTTTACCAGGAAACATAGATAGCGCAGCCTTGAAAAGTGAATGCCCTCCTAACCATACCCAAGTAGCCCGAGTTTTTTGTCAATATCCATTTTGCTCGATGAGTTCATGGTAATCTAACCCTAACCTCACGTGGAATTTTCCTCCAATCGGATTTTCCTATGTATTTTACCAGGAAACATAGATAGTGCAGCCTAGAAAAGTAAATGCCCTCCTAACAATAGCCAAGTATCCCGACGTTGTTGGCGATATCCATTTTGCTCTACGGGTTCATTTTGGACTAACCTAAACCCTACGTTGGAAATTTTCCTACCAGGATTGTCCCATGTATTTTACCAGGAAACATAGATAGCGCAGCCTGAAAGTAAATGCCCTCCTACCCATAACACGTTAGCCCGGGTTTTGTCATATGTATTTTGCCTATGAGTTCATGGTAATCTACCCTAACCTCAACGTGGAAACTTTCCTCCAATGGGATATTTTCCCTGTATTGTACCAGGAACACATAGATTGGGCAAGCTAGAAAGCTCAGTGCCTTCCCTACCCCCCATACACAAGCCACTCTGCGTTTGTTGGCGATATCCATTTTGCTCTTTGACTTCATTTTGACCTAACCCTAACCCTAACTGGAATTTTTCTCCAATGGGATTTTCCCATGTATTATACTAGGAAAGTTAGATAGGGCCGGCTAGAAAAGTCAGTTCCCTCCTAACCATGCCCAAGAACTCCGAGTTTGTTGGCGATGTCCATTTTGCTCTACGAGTTCATGCTGATCTAACCCTAACCCTACGTAGAATTTTCCTCCAATGGAATTTTCCCATGTATTTTACCAGGAAACATAGATAGTGCACCCTAGAAAAGTCAGTTCCCTCCTAACCATACGCAAGCACTCCTGGTTTGTTGGTGATGTCTATTTTTGTGTACGGGTTCATGGTGACCTAAGCCTAAACCTAATTGGAATTTTCCTCCAATGGGATTTTTCCATGTACTTTACCAGAAACCTAGATAGGTCATGCTAGAAAGGTCAGTGCCCTCCTAACCATACCCATGTACTCCGAGTTTGTTGGCGATTTCTATTTTGCTCTCTGAGTTCATAGTTATCTAACCAATTACCCTATGTGGAATTTTCCTACAATGGGATTTTCACATGTATTTTACCAGGAAACATAGATAGCGCAGCCTAGATAATCAGTTCCCTCCTAACCATACGCAAGCACTCCGGGTTTGTTGGTGATGTCTATTTTTCTGTACGGGTTCATGGTGACCTAACCCTAAGTGAAATTTTCCTCCAATAGGATTTTCCTATGTATTTTACCAGGAAAAATAGATAGGGCAGGTTAGAAAAGTCAGTGCCCTCCGAACCATACCCAAGCACTCAGAGTTTGTTGGAGATGTCTATTTTTTTGTACGGGTTAATGGTGACCTAACCCTAAGTGGAATTTTCCTGGAATGGGATTTTCCCATGTATTTGACCAGGAAACATAGATAGCGCAGCCTAGAAAAGTAAATGCCCTCCTAACCATACCCAAGTATCCCGGGTTTGTTGGCGATATCCATTTTGCTCTACGACTTCATGTTTACCTAACCCTAGCCCTAAGTGGAATTTTCCTCCAATGGAATTTTCCCATGTATTTTACCTGGAAACATAGATAGCGCAGCCTAGAAAAGTAAATGCCCTCCTAACCATACCCAAGTATCCCGGGTTTGTTGGTGATATCCATTTTGCTCTACGACTTCATGTTTACCTAACCCTACCCCTAAGTGGAATTTTCCTCCAATGGAATTTTCCCATGTATTTTACCTGGAAACATAGATAGCGCAACCTAGAAAAGTAAATGCCCTCCTAACCATACCCAAGTATCACGAGTTTGTTGGCGATATCCATTTTGCTAAACGACTTCAGGTTTACCTAACCCTAACCCTACGTGGAATTTTCCAACAATGGGATTTTCCCATGTATTTTACCAGGAAAGATAGATAGTGCAGCCTAGAAAAGTAAATGCCCTCCTAACCATAGCCAAGCACTCCGGGTTTGTTGGTGATGTCCATTTTGCTCTACAAATTCATGGTGACCTAACCCTAACGCTAAGTGGAATTTTCCTCCAATGGGATTTTCCCATGTATTTTACCAGGAAACATAGATAGGGCAGGTTAGAAAAGTAAGTGCCCTCCTAAGCATACCCAAGCACTCCGAGTTTGTTGGCGATATCTATTTTTTTGTACGGGTTCATGGTGACCTAACCCTAAGTGGAATTTTCCTCCAATGGGATTTTCCCATGTATTTTACCTGGAAACATAGATAGCGCAACCTAGAAAAGTAAATGCCCTCCTAACCATACCCAAGAATCCCGCGGTTGTTGGCGATATCCATTTTGCTAAACAACTTCATGTTTACCTAACCCTAACCCTACGTGGAATTTTCCGACAATGGGATTTTCCCATGTATTTTACCAGGAAACATAGATAGTGCAGTCTAGAAAAGTCAGTTCCCTCCTACCCATACGCAAGCACTCCGAGTTTGTTGGTGATGTCTATTTTTGTGTACGGGTTCATGGTGACCTATCCCTAAGTGGAATTTTCCTCCAATGGGATTTTCCCATGTATTTTACCAGGAAACATAGATAGTGCAGCCTAGAAAAGTAAATGCCCTCCTAACCATAGCCAAGCACTCCGGGTTTGTTGGTGATGTCCATTTTGCTCTACAAATTCATGGTGACCTAACCCTAACGCTAAGTGGAATTTTCCTCCAATGGGATTTTCCCATGTATTTTACCAGGAAACATAGATAGGGCAGGTTAGAAAAGTAAGTGCTCTCCTAACCATACCCAAGCACTCCGAGTTTGTTGGTGATGTCTATTTTGCTCTACGACTTCATGTTTACCTAACCCTAACCCTACGTGGAATTTTCCTACAATGGGATTTTCCCATGTATTTTACCAGGAAACATAGATAGCGCAACCTAGAAAAGTAAATGCCCTCCTAACAATACCCAAGTATCCCGAATTTGTTGGCGATATCCATTTTCCTCTACGACTTCATGTTTACCTAACCCAAACCCTAAGTGGAATTTTCCTCCAATGGGATTTTCCGATTTATTTTACCAGGAAAAATAGATAGCGCAACCTAGAAAAGTAAATGCCCTCCTAAGCATACCCAAGTAGCCCGGGTTTTTTGTCAATATCCATTTTGCTCGATGAGTTCATGGTAATCTAACCCGAACCTCACGTGGAATTTTTCTCCAATGGGATTTTCCCGTGTATTTTACCAGGAAACATAGATTGGGTAAGCTAGAAAGCTCAGTGCCCTCCTAACCATACCCAAGCACTCTGAGTTTGTTGGCAATGTTCATTTTGCTCTACGGGTTCATGGTAACCTAACCCTAACCCTAAGTGGAATTTTCCTATAATGGGATTTTCCCATATATTTTACCAGGAAAGATAGATAGGGGCGGCTAGAAAAGTCAGTGCCCTCCTAACCATGCCCAAGAACTCCGCATTTGTTGGCAATGTCCATTTTGCTCTACAATTTCATGGTGACCTAACCCTAAACCTAAGTGGACTTTTCCTCCAATGGGATTTTCCCACGTATTTTACTAGGAAACAGAGATAGGTCTGGCTAGAAAGGTCAGTGCCCTCCTAACCATACCCAAGCACTGCGAGTTTTTTGGCAATATGTATTTTGCACTACGAGTTCATGGTAATCTATCCCTAACCTCACGTGGAATTTTCCTCCAATGGAATTTTCCCATGTATTTTACCAGGAAACATAGATAGCACAGCCTAGAAAAGTAAACACCCTCCTAACCATACCCAAATATCCCGAGTTTGTTGGCGATATCCATTTTGCTCTACGACTTCATGTTTACCTAAACCTAACCCTAAGTGGAATTTTCCTACAATGGGATTTTCCCATGTATTTTACCAGGAAACATAGATAGTGCAGCCTAGAAAAGTCAGTTCCCTCCTAACCATACGCAAGCACTCCGAGTTTGTTGGTGATGTCTATTTTTCTGTATGGGATCATGGTGACCTAACCCTAAGTGGAATTTTCCTCCAATGGTATTTTCCCATGTATTTTACCAGGAAACATAGAAAGGGCAGGTTAGAAAAGTAAGTGCCCTCCTAACCATACCCAAGCACTCCGAGTTTGTTGGCGATATCTATTTTTTTGTACGGATTAATGGTGACCTAACTCTAACACTAAGTGGAATTTTCCTGCAATTGGATTTTCCCATGTATTTTACCAGGAAACGTAGATAGCGTAGCCTAGTAAAGTAAATGCCCTCCTAACCATACCCAAGTATCCCAAGTTTGTTGGCGATATCCATTTTGCTCTATGACTTCATGTTTACCTAAACCTAACCCTAAGTGGAATTTTCCTCCAATGGGATTTTCCCATGTATTTTAGCAAGAAACATAGATAACGCAGCCTAGAAAAGTAAATGCCCTCCTAACCATAGCCACGAACTCCGGGTTTGTTGGTGATGTCCATTTTGCTCTACGACTTCATGTTTACCTAACCCTAACGCTACGTGGAATTTTCCAACAATGGCATTTTCCCATGTATTTTACCAGGAAACATAGATAGCGCAGCCTTGAAAAGTGAATGCCCTCCTAACCATAACAAAGTAGCCCAAGTTTTTTGTCAATATCCATTTTGCTCGATGAGTTCATGGTAATCTAACCCTAACGTCACGTGGAATTTTCCTCCAATCGGATTTTCCTATGTATTTTACCAGGAAACATAGATAGTGCAGCCTAGAAAAGTAAATGCCCTCCTAACAATAGCCAAGTATCCCGACGTTGTTGGCGATATCCATTTTGCTCTACGGGTTCATTTTGACCTAACCCTAACCCTACGTGGAATTTTCCTACCATGGGATTTTCCCATGTATTTTACCAGGAAACATAGATAGCGCAGCCTTGAAAAGTAAATGCCCTCCTAACCATACCCACGTAGCCCGGGTTTTTTGTCAATATCCATTTTGCTCGATGAGTTCATGGTAATCTAACCCTAACCTCACGTGGAAATTTCCTCCAATGGGATTTTCCCATGTATTTTACCAGGAAACATAGATTGGGCAAGCTAGAAAGCTCAGTGCCCTCCTAACCATACCCAAGCACTCTGAGTTTGTTGGCGATGTTCATTTTGCTCTACGGGTTCATTTTGACCTAACCCTAACCCTAACTGGAATTTTTCTCCAATGGGATTTTCCCATGTATTATACTAGGAAAGATAGATAGGGCCGGCTAGAAAAGTCAGTTCCCTCCTAACCATGCCCAAGAACTCCGAGTTTGTTGGCGATGTCCATTTTGCTCTACGAGTTCATGCTGATCTAACCCTAACCCTACGTAGAATTTTCCTCCAATGGAATTTTCCCATGTATTTTACCAGGAAACATAGGTAGTGCACCCTAGAAAAGTCAGTTCCCTCCTAACCATACGCAAGCACTCCTGGTTTGTTGGTGATGTCTATTTTTGTGTACGGGTTCATGGTGACCTAAGCCTAAACCTAATTGGAATTTTCCTCCAATGGGATTTTTCCATGTACTTTACCAGGAAACCTAGATAGGTCATGCTAGAAAGGTCAGTGCCCTCCTAACCATACCCATGTACTCCGAGTTTGTTGGCGATTTCTATTTTGCTCTCTGAGTTCATAGTTATCTAACCAATTACCCTATGTGGAATTTTCCTACAATGGGATTTTCACATGTATTTTACCAGGAAACATAGATAGCGCAGCCTAGATAATCAGTTCCCTCCTAACCATACGCAAGCACTCCGGGTTTGTTGGTGATGTCTATTTTTCTGTACGGGTTCATGGTGACCTAACCCTAAGTGAAATTTTCCTCCAATAGGATTTTCCTATGTATTTTACCAGGAAAAATAGATAGGGCAGGTTAGAAAAGTCAGTGCCCTCCTAACCATACCCAAGCACTCAGAGTTTGTTGGAGATGTCTATTTTTTTGTACCGGTTAATGGTGACCTAACCCTAAGTGGAATTTTCCTGGAATGGGATTTTCCCATGTATTTTACCAGGAAACATAGATAGCGCAGCCTAGAAAAGTAAATGCCCTCCTAACCATACCCAAGTATCCCGGGTTTGTTGGCGATATCCATTTTGCTCTACGACTTCATGTTTACCTAACCCTAACCCTAAGTGGAATTTTCCTCCAATGGAATTTTCCCATGTATTTTACCTGGAAACATAGATAGCGCAGCCTAGAAAAGTAAATGCCCTCCTAACCATACCCAAGTATCCCGGGTTTGTTGGTGATATCCATTTTGCTCTACGACTTCATGTTTACCTAACCCTAACCCTACGTGGAATTTTCCTACAATGGGATTTTCCCATGTATTTTCCCAGGAAACATAGATTGGGCAAGCTAGAAAGCTCAGTTCCCTCCTAACAAAACCCAAGCACTCTGAGTTTGTTGGCAATGTTCATTTTGCTCTACGGGTTCATTTTGACCTAACCCTAACTGGCATTTTCCTCCAATGGGATTTTCCCATGTATTATACCAGGAAAGATAGATAGGGCCATCTAGAAAAGTCAGTGCCCTCCTAACCATGCCCAAGAACTCCGCGTTTGTTGGCGATGTCCATTTTGCTCTACGAGTTCATGCTGATCTAACCCTATCCCTACATAGAATTTTCCTCCAATGGAATTTTACCATGTATTTTACCAGGAAATATAGATAGCGCAGACTAGAACGGTAAATGCCCTCCTAACCATACCCAACTATCACGAATTTGTTGGCGATATCCATTTTGCTCTACGACTTCATGTTTACCTAACCCTAACCCTACGTGGAATTTTCCTACAATGGGATTTTCCAATGTATTTTACCAGGAAACATAGATAGCGCAGCCTTGAAAAGTAAATGTCCTCCTAACCATTCCCAAGGACTCCGGGTTTGTTGGCAATGTCCATTTTGCTCTACAAGTACAAGGTGACCTAACCCTAACCCTAAGTGGAATTTTCCTCCAATGGGATTTTCCCATGTATTTTACCAGGAAACATAGATAACGCAGCCTAGAAAAGTACATGCCCTCCTAACCATACCCAAGTAGCCCGGGTTTTTTGTCAGTATCCATTTTGCTCGATGAGTTCATGGTAATCTAACGCGAACCTCACGTGGAATTTTCCTGCAATGGGATTTTCCCGTGTATTTTACCAGGAAACATAGATTGGGCAAGCTAGAAAGCTCAGTGCCCTCCTAACCATACCCAAGCACTCTGAGTTTGTTGGCGATGTTCATTTTGCTCTACGGGTTCATTTTGACCTAACCCTAACTGGAATTTTCCTCCAATGGGATTTTCCCATGTATTATACCAGGAAAGATAGATAGGGCCGTCTAGAAATGTCAGTGCCCTCCTAACCATGCCCAAGAACTCCGCGTTTGTTGGCGATGTCCATTTTGCTCTACGAGTTCATGGTAATCTAACCCTAACCCTACGTAGAATTTTCCTCCAATGGAATTTTCCCATGTAGTTTACCAGGAAATATAGATACCGCAGCCTAGAAATGTAAATGCCCTCCAAACCATACCCAAGCACTCTGAGTTTTTTGGCAATGTCCATTTTGCTCTACAAGTACAAGGTGACCTAACCCTAACCCTAAGTGGAATTTTCCTCCAATGGGATTTTCCCATGTATTTTACCAGGAAACATAGATAACGCAGCCTAGAAAAGTACATGCCCTCCTAACCATACCCAAGTAGCCCGGGTTTTTTGTCAGTATCCATTTTGCTCGATGAGTTCATGGTAATCTAACGCGAACCTCACGTGGAATTTTCCTGCAATGGGATTTTCCCGTGTATTTTACCAGGAAACATAGATTGGGCAAGCTAGAAAGCTCAGTGCCCTCCTAACCATACCCAAGCACTCTGAGTTTGTTGGCGATGTTCATTTTGCTCTACGGGTTCATTTTGACCTAACCCTAACTGGAATTTTCCTCCAATGGGATTTTCCCATGTATTATACCAGGAAAGATAGATAGGGCCGTCTAGAAATGTCAGTGCCCTCCTAACCATGCCCAAGAACTCCGCGTTTGTTGGCGATGTCCATTTTGCTCTACGAGTTCATGGTAATCTAACCCTAACCCTACGTAGAATTTTCCTCCAATGGAATTTTCCCATGTAGTTTACCAGGAAATATAGATACCGCAGCCTAGAAATGTAAATGCCCTCCAAACCATACCCAAGCACTCCGAGTTTTTTGGCAATGTCCATTTTGCTCTACAAGTTCATGTTGACCTAACCCTAACCCTAAGTGGAATTTTCCTCCAATGGGATTTTCCCATGTATTTTAGCAGGAAACATAGATAACGCAGCCTAGAAAAGTAAATGCCCTCCTAACCATACCCAAGCACTGCGTTTTTTTGGCAATATCCATTTTGCTCGATGAGTTCATGGTAACCTAACCCGAACCTCACGTGGAATTTTCCTCCAATGGGATTTTCCCATGTATTTTACCAGGAAACATAGATAGGGCAGGTTAGAAAAGTAAGTGCCCTCCTAACCATACCCACGGAGCCCGGGTTTTTTGTCAATATCCATTTTGCTCGATGAGTTCATGGTAATCTAACCCTAACCTTACGTGGAATTTTCCTCCAATGGGATTTTCCCATGTATTTTACCAGGAAACGTAGATAGCGTAGCCTAGAAAAGTAAATGCCCTCCTAACCATACCCAAGTATCCCAAGTTTGTTGGCGATATCCATTTTGCTCTACGACTTCATGTTTACCTAAACCTAACCCTAAGTGGAATTTTCCTCCAATGGGATTTTCCCAAGTATTTTAGCAGGAAACATAGATAACGCAGCCTAGAAAAGTAAATGCCCTCCTAACCATAGCCACGAACTCCGGGTTTGTTGGTGATGTCCATTTTGCTCTAAGACTTCATGTTTACCTAACCCTAACCCTACGTGGAATTTTCCAACAATGGCATTTTCCCATGTATTTTACCAGGAAACATAGATAGCGCAGCCTTGAAAAGTGAATGCCCTCCTAACCATACCCAAGTAGCCCGAGTTTTTTGTCAATATCCATTTTGCTCGATGAGTTCATGGTAATCTAACCCTAACCTCACGTGGAATTTTCCTCCAATGGGATTTTCCCATGTATTTTACCAGGAAACATAGATTGGGCAAGCTAGAAAGCTCAGTGCCCTCCTAACCATACCCAAGCACTCTGAGTTTGTTGGCGATGTTCATTTTGCTCGACGGGTTCATTTTGACCTAACCCTAACCCTAACTGGAATTTTTCTCCAATGGGATTTTCCCATGTATTATACTAGGAAAGTTAGATAGGGCCGGCTAGAAAAGTCAGTTCCCTCCTAACCATGCCCAAGAACTCCGAGTTTGTTGGCGATGTCCATTTTGCTCTACGGGTTCATGCTGATCTAACCCTAACCCTACGTAGAATTTTCCTCCAATGGAATTTTCCCATGTATTTTACCAGGAAACATAGATAGTGCAGCCTAGAAAAGTCAGTTCCCTCCTAACCATACGCAAGCACTCCGGGTTTGTTGGTGATGTCTATTTTTGTGTACGGGTTCATGGTGACCTAAGCCTAAACCTAATTGGAATTGTCCTCCAATGGGATTTTCCCATGTACTTTACCAGGAAACATAGATAGGTCATGCTAGAAAGGTCAGTGCCCTCCTAACCATACCCATGTACTCCGAGTTTGTTGGCGATTTCTATTTCGCTCTCTGAGTTCATAGTTATCTAACCAATTACCCTATGTGGAATTTTCCTCCAATGGGATTTTCTCATGTATTTTACCATGAAACATAGATAACGCAGCCTAGAAAAGTAAATGCCCTCCTAACCATACCCAAATAGCCCGAGTTTTTTGTCAATATCCATTTTGCTCGATCAGTTCATGGTAATCTAACCCGAACCTCACGTGGAATTTTCCTGCAATGGGATTTTCCCGTGTATTATACCAGGAAACATAGATTGGGCAAGCTAGAA
This sequence comes from Crotalus tigris, assembly GCF_016545835.1. Taxonomy (NCBI): domain Eukaryota; kingdom Metazoa; phylum Chordata; class Lepidosauria; order Squamata; family Viperidae; genus Crotalus; species Crotalus tigris. The sequence goes on along the minus strand of NW_024098562.1, from coordinate 2,428 downwards.
AGCTCAGTGCCCTCCTAACCATACCCAAGCACTCTGAGTTTGTTGGCGATGTTCATTTTGCTCTACGGGTTCATTTTGACCTAACCCTAACCCTAAGTGGAATTTTCCTACAATGGGATTTTCCCATGTATTTTACCAGGAAAGATATATAGGGGCGGCTAGAAATATCAGTGACCTCCTAACCATGCCGAAGAACTCCGCGTTTGTTGGCGATGTCCATTTTGCTCTACGAGTTCATGGTGATCTAACCCTAACCCTACGTAGAATTTTCCTCCAATTGAATTTTCCCATGTATTTTACCAGGAAATATAGATAGCGCAGCCTAGAACGGTAAATGCCCTCCTAACCATACCCAAGTATCCCGAGTTTGTTGGCGATATCCATTTTGCTCTTTGACTTCATGTTGACCTAACCCTAACCCTAAGTGGAATTTTCCTCCAATGGGATTTTCCCAGGTATTTTAGCAGGAAACATAGATAGGGCAGCCTAGAAAGGTCAGTGCCCTCCTAACCATACCCAAGCACTCCGAGTTTGTTGCCGATGTTCATTTTGCTCTATGAGTTCATGGTGACCTAACCCTAACCCTAAGTGGAATTTTCCTCCAATGGGATTTTCCCATGTATTTTACCAGGAAACATAGATAGGGCCGGCTAGAAACGTCAGTGCCCTCCTAACCATACCCAAGCGCTCCGAATTTGTTGGCGATGTCCATTTTGCTCTATGAGTTCATGGTGACCTAACCCTAACCCTAAGTGGAATTTTCCTCCAATGGGATTTTCCCATGTATTTTACCAGGAAACATAGATAGTGCAGCCTAGAAAAGTCAGTTCCCTCCTAACCATACGCAAGCACTCCGGGTTTGTTGGTGATGTCTATTTTTGTGTACGGGTTCATGGTGACCTAAGCCTAAACCTAATTGGAATTGTCCTCCAATGGGATTTTCCCATGTACTTTACCAGGAAACATAGATAGGTCATGCTAGAAAGGTCAGTGCCCTCCTAACCATACCCATGTACTCCGAGTTTGTTGGCGATTTCTATTTTGCTCTCTGAGTTCATAGTTATCTAAACAATTACCCTATGTGGAATTTTCCTCCAATGGGATTTTCCCATGTATTTTACCATGAAACATAGATAACGCAGCCTAGAAAAGTAAATGCCCTCCTAACCATACCCAAATAGCCCGAGTTTTTTGTCAATATCCATTTTGCTCGATCAGTTCATGGTAATCTAACCCGAACCTCACGTGGAATTTTCCTGCAATGGGATTTTCCCGTGTATTATACCAGGAAACATAGATTGGGCAAGCTAGAAAGCTCAGTGCCCTCCTAACCATACCCAAGCACTCTGAGTTTGTTGGCGATGTTCATTTTGCTCTACGGGTTCATTTTGACCTAACCCTAACCCTAAGTGGAATTTTCCTACAATGGGATTTTCCCATGTATTTTACCAGGAAAGATATATAGGGGCGGCTAGAAATATCAGTGCCCTCCTAACCATGCCCAAGAACTCCGCGTTTGTTGGCGATGTCCATTTTGCTCTACGAGTTCATGGTGATCTAACCCTAACCCTACGTAGAATTTTCCTCCAATGGAATTTTCCCATGTATTTTACCAGGAAATATAGATAGCGCAGCCTAGAACGGTAAATGCCCTCCTAACCATACCCAAGTATCCCGAGTTTGTTGGCGATATCCATTTTGCTCTTTGACTTCATGTTGACCTAACCCTAACCCTAAGTGGAATTTTCCTCCAATGGGATTTTCCCATGTATTTTACCAGGAAACATAGATTGGGCAAGCTAGAAAGCTCAGTGCCCTCCTAACCATACCCAAGCACTCTGAGTTTGTTGGCGATGTTCATTTTGCTCGACGGGTTCATTTTGACCTAACCCTAACTGGAATTTTTCTCCAATGGGATTTTCCCATGTATTATACTAGGAAAGTTAGATAGGGCCGGCTAGAAAAGTCAGTTCCCTCCTAACCATGCCCAAGAACTCCGAGTTTGTTGGCGATGTCCATTTTGCTCTACGGGTTCATGCTGATCTAACCCTAACCCTACGTAGAATTTTCCTCCAATGGAATTTTCCCATGTATTTTACCAGGAAACATAGATAGTGCAGCCTAGAAAAGTCAGTTCCCTCCTAACCCTACGCAAGCACTCCGGGTTTGTTGGTGATGTCTATTTTTGTGTACGGGTTCATGGTGACCTAAGCCTAAACCTAATTGGAATTGTCCTCCAATGGGATTTTCCCATGTACTTTACCAGGAAACATAGATAGGTCATGCTAGAAAGGTCAGTGCCCTCCTAACCATACCCATGTACTCCAAGTTTGTTGGCGATTTCTATTTTGCTCTCTGAGTTCATAGTTATCTAACCAATTACCCTATGTGGAATTTTCCTCCAATGGGATTTTCCCAGGTATTTTAC